>NC_063184.1:36245115-36397615 GCF_023159225.1 Perognathus longimembris pacificus
TGACTTCTGACAATTATAATGTGGCTCTGGGTATTATTATTTTTTCTTTTTTTCTTCTTTTTTTTTTTTTTGCCAGTCCTGGAGCTTGGACTCAGGGCCTGAGCACTGTCCCTGGCTTCTTTTTGCTCAAGGCGAGCACTTTACCACTTGAGCCACAGCGCCACTTCTGACCATTTTCTATATATGTGGTGCTGGGGAATCGAACCCAGGGCTTCATGTATACGAGGCAAGCACTCTTGCCACTAGGCCATATTCCCAGCCCCATCTGGGTATTATTTTTAATATTGATCTTGCTTGGAGTCTTCCAAGCTTTCTAAATCTGGATGTCCATTTTACTCCCAAGATTTGACAAATTTTCTCTAAAAAGGCTCCCTTCCTTTTTTTCCTCTTTATACTCCAACAATTTATACATGTATATGTCTAATGGTATCTTAGAAGTCCTCATGCTTTACTCGTTCTTTCAATTTTTATTTTTTCTAATTTTTTCTAGTCAGTCTCAAATGACTTGTTCATTAATTCTTTCTTCTGCATGGTCAATCAATTGTTGAAGTTCTTTTTCATTTCTGTCACCATTCTCTCTAGTCCCTGAATTTCTACTTGGTTCTTTTTTATTGTAATGGCTGGTCATGGGGCTTGAACTCAGAACCTAGGCTTTTTACCTGAGCCTCTCTGGGCTCAAGTCTAGCGCTCTACCACTTGAGCCATAGTACCACTTCTGACTTTTTCTGAGTAGTTTATTGATGAGAAGAGTCTTACAGGTTTTCCTTCCTGGGCTGGCTTTGAACTGCAAGATCTCAGACTCCTGAGTAGCTAGGATTTACAGGCATGAGCCAAGGACACCCAGTTTTGATTCCTTTTTAGTTTTCTACTTCAGCAAGTTCCCACTTTGTTCATGCATTATTTTCCTATTTTGATTTAGTTTTCTGTTTTTCTTTGCATTTCCTCTTATTAAGTTTCTTTAAGATTATCTTAATTGTTTTATAGGCAATGTTTTATATCTCTATTTCTTTAGGGCAATTATTGGAGCTTTATTAGTTTCCTTTGGCAGTGTTATTTGCCTAATTTTTATTTTCCATGTTGTCGTTCATGATTTTGTGCATTTGAAGGAGCAAACTCTTAACAGTCTTTATTGACTAGTTTCATTAAATACTAGTTTCAAATGGTACTGTGCTTAGTATCATGAGATTCGATCCAAATAACAAGTCTGCTTCTGTGTTTTCAGTGGAGACTGCAGTTGGTAGGCCTCTTACAGGATCTCTAGCAGGTGTGGATCCTATCTAGTCATTGAGTGGACTAGAATGTCTTCAAAACCTTAATACAAGAGCTTCTGCTATGATAAGGGACTGCTCTATGGTTTTCAAATGGTTGTACTTCTACAAGTGCTGACAGAAGTGGCTTCTTCTATCTTGTTCCTGATGGATCACTATATGGGTCTTTAGGCAGGCTCTGTGTTCATAGTCCACAGCTTGGCAGGGGAGGCTGGAATTGTATCATAGCGTTGTTTCAGGATCTACAGCTGAGACTAAGATCATCAGGCCTTTCTCTGGGGTCACAGAAAGTTTTGTCTTCTGTAAAGTTCCTTGATGGGAAGACCTGGTGTCAGATTGCCATTAAAGAGGGAGAGAGAACATTTATCAATCCATTTCAATGTCTACAATGGGAATGAGGTCAATATGTTGCTGGAATATTTGTGTTAACATTGTGATTTATGGTACTTATTTTTGTATGCCTGGATTCTGGGTAGGCTGCAAGTCTGACCTTTAAAGGAGGCTACATACTGAGATGCTACGGTCAGTCACATTCTACACTTATGCAACTGACTGAATAAATACTCTGTGAACACTAAGGTTTCAGGAAGCTCACTGGGTTGGGAACACATTACATGATCTGTCATGAGCTGTTGGGAAAAGTATGAAATTCTACTAAGGAAGAGAACTAGAAGCTTGTAGCTAGATTGCCTTGGACTCTTTGCTACATGCTAGTTCTCTCTTTACTGTTTGTAATTGGAACTGAGGAATGGAACCCTGGGCTTCATGTATGTGAGGCAATCAACCTTGAATTTTTTGATAGCTACTAGTGAATACTTTAAGAATCATTCATTTGTACGATGAAATTTACCTTGCCCTTTAATGATTTCTATCACTTGCAAAAATGGTTTCATGTATACGAAGCAAGCACTATACTTCTAGGCCATATTCCCAGCCCTCTTGATTTTTTTTTTATGCTTAAGAAAATCAGTAATTATAAGCTGAAAATTACATTTGATAGTTAGCCAAAAGAATTCTCTATTAGGGCTGGGGATATGGCCTAGTGGCAAGAGTGCTTGCCTCGTATACATGAGGCCCTGGGTTCGATTCCCCAGCACCACATATACAGAAAATGGCCATAAGTGGCGCTGCGGCTCAAGTGGCAGAGTGCTAGCCTTGAGCAAGAAGAAGCCAGGGACAGTGCTCAGGCCCTGAGTCCAAGCCCCAGGACTGGCCAAAACAAACAAACAAACAAACAAAAAGAATTCTCTATTAGTAAAGACATAATAGAGTCAGTGTAACTTGTTAAAGCTAATAGAATTCCTTTTACACATTTCTATAACTGAATATATTGAAATTTATCAAAACATCACAAACCATCACAAGACAAGTTCACTGATTTCTTACAAAATTTTAGAGAAACTGAAATATATAGGTACCTGTTTTTCTTTATTAACTCCCGACATGAAAAGTTGTTTGTATTTGTCCTTGAAAGCAAAATTTAGAGCTTGTGTGGGAAAATACCTGATAACATTTGCCAAATTGCCACGCCAATAACTGAAGAAACCTAGAGGTAAACATATAAGTATGTAAATCTATAATGCATTATTATTAAGAATTTCTAATTTTAACAAATTTGACTTTAAATTTTATAAGCATACTCTCCCCATAAGGAAAAGTTTTCTAATTCTATACAGCCTGTTTCAATTTTGTTAATTTCAAATAAAGGGTTTTGGATAACTAAAAATCAATGGAAAGCATTATCAGTTGAATTCAGAGATCTTTAGTAGTATAAAAGCAGAGCTCACTAGCATTTCCCAAAGGCTAGCAATCTTTTACTTCATCTTCAGCCGGGTACCAGTGGTTTATGCCTGTACTCATACTCACGAGGCTGAGATCTGAGGATCAGGGTTCAAAGCCAGCTATCGCAGGAAAGTCTGCAAGACTATCTCCAATTAATCGCCAAAAAGCTGGAAGTAGCGCTGACTCAAGTGACAGAATGCTAGCTTTGAGCATTAAAGCTCAGGGACTGCACCCAGGACCTGAGTTCAAGCCCCAGAAATGGCATGAGCTCTCTCTCTCTCTCTCTCCCTCTACACCCACACACACACACCCACAAATTTACATCTCATCTTCAAATTTTGATGTATAATTCCTATGACAAAGCCATTACAAGCAGACTAGAAAGAACATATATCAATTTATTGTTCTGTACATATACCTATAATAATGAGGGTCTAGGAATGTGGCTTAGCAGTAGAGTGCTTGCCTAGCATGCACAAAGCCCTGGGTTTGATTCCTCAGCACTACACAAACAGAAAAGGCTGAAAGTGGCACTGTGGCTCAAAAGGTATAGTACTAGCCTTGAGTAAAAAGAAGCCAGGGACAGCGCTCAGGCCCTGAGTCCAAGCCCCTGGACTGGCAGGAAAAAAAAAAAAAGAGAAAGGGATTAAAGAATCCTAAGTGCTCTTGTATTTATGTTTTGAAACCATTTTGAATGTGGGTTTAAATTTAGGAAAAGAGATCCTTTTCAATTCAAGGAAATCTCTACAGGTCTTACTGAGAGACTGATTTTTTTTGTTGCTGTTGATGTTTGGGATTGAAGCTAGGGATTTGCTTATGCTAGACATGTGCTCTATCACTGAAATCATGCTACTAGCCCTTGTTTTTGTATTTTTTTTCTTTTTAGATACTAGAATTTGAATTGGGGGCCTTGTGCAGGCAGGTGTACTACTAGTCCATGCTCCCAGATGTTTGTTTGTTGTTGTTGTTTTTGCTTTAAATATTGTCCAGATATTTTGCCTTGGGTCAGTGTTGGACCACAGTCTACCTAACTTATCTTACACAGTTAGCATTATAAAGAGTACCATTATACTCTGCTTATTTGTTGAGATGGTGTCCTGATAACTTTTCCCATCTAACTTCCAATTGTGGTTCTCCTAATCACTACAAAGCTGAGATTATAAGCATGAGCCATCATAATGGATGCAATTTTTTTTGGCTGGTACAGGGATTTGAATTCAGGGCATTACTAGGCTTGTTAGATTAGCTGGTACTCTACCACTTCAACCACATCTCCAGCCTAGCATGAGGGCAGCCTTTCTCCCCATTTTCTCTTCTTAAACAATCCCAATGTGTTTTACTGTTCTATTTTCATACACACACGCGTGCACACACACACACACACACACACACACTACTTTCACTATATTCTCATCAGCCTTGTTGCTTTTTGGGGGTTGGGGGTAGAATCCTGCTAACTTTGCTATGGCTTTCTAGCATGGCCTCAAGTTTATGGTTTCCCTGTCTCCTCCAGAGTATCTGGGATTATACCACACTTGCTGAAATAAATCATTTTTCAAGGGTGCTACTGGGGTTTGAACTTGGGGCCTTATGCTTGCTCAGCAGGTGCTCTACCACTTGAGCTACACACCTAGTCTTTTTTTTCTTCTTTTGTTATCTTTCAGGTAGGTTCTCATGTATTTGCCTAAGGCTGGCCATAGACTACCATCCTCTTACTTATGACTTTCCATAGGGACAAAAAATATGTACCTCCATACTCAGTTTATTGATTAAGATGATGTTTCACTAATATTTTTCCCTGGGCTGGCCTGTACCATCCCAATGTCCACCTTCTAAGTAGCTGAGGTTATAGATGAGGCTCTGCACCTAACTTGAAAGAAACCTTTGATATCAATAGTCTTCTCATTTTCTATGACTGACTCATAATTCATAATGTACAACTATGTAACTCTTGAAATTCATAGTTATTATAATCTAGAGCTTTCCTAGACCACGTATGTTAGCTCTTCAGGAATCCTGGTTATTTTTATTAGGTTGAAAATCATCAACTAGTTTATGATAATCTAAACAGTATACTTCTAGTATAAGCCTGAAAATAAGACCCAAGTCAGTCCTTTGCAAATATTCAAAAGAAAGTAATCTATTTATAAAGTTATGCATGCCCAGATAGTTCAGAAATAAATTTGAGTTAGGTGCTAGGCTTAGATAACCATAAACAGGCTTTTCTAGTGGGTGATAACATTGTATAGGTGTAACCTGTACAGGATATGTAGCATTCCTGATCCTTACACTTCGTATCATGGTAGTTTATGATTATATCCATATGTACTAAGTCCCTATAAGTTTCCAAAATGCTTCCATGTTGTGAGTTACTGATTCCTTAGCATAGTCTCTATTATACTAATTTTTTAAAATGTCTCATATGTAATAGAAAACCTCTTAAAATTTTGCTTATAGTCATCCCATCTTGGAGAATAAAGAAAGCAGCAATCAGTATAGTATTTAAAATTAACCCCAACTGGGTGCTTGAGTTAACTGACAGTTGCTCACATCTGTCATCTTAGCTACTCAGGAAGCTGAGATCTGAGGATCTCAGTTCAAGAACCTAAAGCTTAGGCAGGAAAGTCCTTGAGACTCTTCTCTCCAATTTTCTACCAAAATGTTGGAAGTCAAACTGCAGCTCAAGGGGCTGGGGATATAGCCTAGTGGCAAGAGTGCCTGCCTCGGATACACGAGGCCCTAGGTTCGATTCCCCAGCACCACATATACAGAAAATGGCCAGAAGCGGCGCTGTGGCTCAAGTGGCAGAGTGCTAGCCTTGAGCGGGAAGAAGCCAGGGACAGTGCTCAGGCCCTGAGTCCAAGGCCCAGGACTGGCCAAAAAAAAAAAAAAAAAAAAAAAAAACTGCAGCTCAAGTGGTAGACTGTTAGCTTTGAGCAAAAAAGCTCAGGCAACAACAAAATACTAACATTACAAGAGTCATAATTGAATATGCTTTGGCTTACATGTTCAATTAACAAACTCACAAAAATCTTATAAACATTTAAAATGCAAAATAAATCAGCACTGATCAGGGGCAATGTGGCCAGAATACTTTACTGCCTAAATATGTAAAGGAGAGGTGCTAACAATAAAAAGGCCCAGACTCCTCTGGAGGAGGTCTTAGAATAAACACAGACCAGGAGAGATGCAAATGCCTTTTATGTACAATCCTTGGAGAGAATGGGAAATTTAATAAAATGAATGAGAATGGGGACATGTAAAACACTGACAACAGAAGATGTAAGTTTAGCGCCCATATGATCATTCTTTTTATTTTATTATTAACATAACCTAGCTATATCACTCATGTCGGCTTTGAACTTGTAATCTCCCTGCCTCCTCCCTCTCAGGTGGAAATTTTAAATATAGCTAGATGCTTTTAAAATTTCACTGGAGTCCACACACTTCAAAGTTTTCCTACATCCCAAGGGAAAAAAGATATTGGTTTTGTTTTTTAAGTTTTCTTTTAAAGAGGCAGAGTTAATATGTTGTCCGGGCTGGCCAAGCACTTTTTGATTCTATTGATGCACCCTGCCTCAATCTCTGGAGTAGCTTAGACTATAAGATGGTACTTTGCATGGGGGGAGAACACCATCCTAGATCTAACAGTAAAATAAAGAATTGTGTGTAAACTCACTTCCTGTTTCTTGTTTTAAAATACAATAGGTCTGTTTTCCTTTTTAACGTTCCTATGGATTTTTGTTCCCCAGTGGAACCCAAATGTAAGTGTGGCTAAGATTTCTGATAAGCCTATCATGGTACTTAACTTAAAAGCCATTTTTCAGCAATGTTCCACAAAATACTCTAATTACTTCTTCAAATCATTTCAGTCTTCACGAAAAAAAATTACATGAATCCTTTTTTAAAAAAAAGGTCTGATGCAAAAAGGGAAATTGGTAATTCTAATCTTACATGCAAGACTTTTGTGCTTTGCTCATTGTTTTGCAAAACTTTTGTTCTGTGTGTGCCAGTACAGGGGTTTGAACTCAGAGCCTAGTGCTACTCTTCACTCAAGGCTGGCATTGTCACATTAGAGCCCAACTCCATACCTGGCTTTTCGCTGATTAAATGGAGAGAAAAGCCTCATAGACTCTTCTACCCAAAATAGCTTTGGACTGCAATCCTCACAACCCATCCTTCCTAGTAGTTATGATCTATGGGTGTGACCCAACAGCAAACTTTAATAAAAGAAAATTACCACATTAGATAAAATTTATTTTGCGATTTTTTTTTTTAGTAGCCCTTATATTTTACACAGATGGGAATACCTCAATCCTAGGCTTAAGTCTTCAGTAGTTATCAAGAAGATGCAAAACTTATTTTCACTAAAAGGGAAGCTCTGATGGCGGTCACAAGTGTGCGGTTTCGGTAAAGCAGCAAACTGAAAGCACTAGTTTACTTATAATACAGTACCCACTGTCACCTCCCTGAATGCCGAGAGGTCCGCTACTGTCTGTCTGTTCTGGCCAGTCCTGTTGAACAGAGGCATTTACGGGAAGGGCAGGCGGGTGGGTGGTCCCGCCTGAAGAGGGCTCACGTTTAAGGCCTTCTTGGCCAGGGCGGCCACCTAAACTCTGGCTGGCTCAGAAACAAAGCCAGCACTACCAGACCCGCCGAGGCTCGGCCGGCCGTGTCCGCAGGGCGGGAGCCGGCGCGGCCTGCTGTACGCACCCTGCTCACGCGGAATCCGCACCAGGCAGTCCACCATCCCCTTGTAGCGCGCCTCGGGGCTGATCTGCTTGGACGACGCCTGCACCTGCAGCAGCAGCTTCACCCGCTCGATGGGCGCCACCGCCGTCTTGGACACGGCCGCCGCCACGCCGCCGGCCAGCAGGTCCTTCCCGAACGACACGGGGTCAAACAGCTTCTCCCCCTTTTCCGGCTTCTTCTTCCCGGACTCACGCTGCATGGCGGAAGGAGGCGTCAAAACCGGTAGTCACGGCTCGGGACTCGGAGAAAACCGCTTCGGCTTGGTCCTGGCGGGAAAGTGGCGCCGAGGATGCCGGGAGATCTGCGCGCCTGGAGGCGACTCCCAAAGAGCCTGCGCAGGCGCGCCTAACGGCCGCCGGCCTGACACGTGACTCTCGACACCTGGCCTAGCAGCGCGTGGCGCCTGCGATGCGAAGCGGCGCCGCACCCCCCCTTCGAGGCCCCGGCAGCCCCCGCGGGCCAGCGGCCTGCGCCCTGCGGCCCGGAGCGCATCTGGAGGCGGTGGCCACCGCCCGGACTGGAAGGTAATTTCCCAGGGCAAACACGAGCAGAGCAATGAGCCCGCAAGTGGAGTTTCAGTTGTGAGTTACCACTCCCCGACATCCATTTTCTCTTAGAAATCATGTTTGCATGGATCGTTTTTTCCAGTCAATTTCTCACGGCCCGGTTTTTCTAGTTTCTCCTCCCAGAGATTAATTAAAAACGTTCCTCTTTTCTGTGTTTTGCTTAAATTGGTATTTCTACCCTGAGCAATGGCTTTCAACGAGCACTGCACAAAGGGGATCGGAGAATGGTGGAGCTGGTGTTCTAAGTTGATGCTGTAGGTTACTCGGAAACGTTAACAAACGCCCCAGGTAATTCTAACGTACACGTAGCCTAAACATAATTTACAAACTCCTCTATAACAGGATTCTTTTCCACTCTTAAGATTGCCGAAGTTGCCTGGGGAGGTTGACGCACATCTGTAACCCTAGGTACTCAGGAAAATGAGATCAGGAGAATCGGCCACTGCGGAAAAGTCGACATGGTTCCATCTCTACAATAACCAGCGGAAAGTCAGGCTGGAGAGGTGATCAAGTAGGCACAAGCCAAGCAAACATAAAGCTCTGAATTCAAACTTTATTACCCACAATGAAAAAAAAAATACTGAAAAATTTTTAAATTAAAAAGTAGTGACAAGAGCAGCATTGTGTGAGAGACAGAAAGCCTTGAATCAAGGGCCTGGGCAATGTCCCTGAGCTTTTACTCAAGGCTAGCTAGGACTTTACTACTTGAGACCCACAGCCGCTCCCCCTCCCCCTCCCCTCTTCCTCCCTTCCTCCCCCCTCCCCCTCCCCCTCCTTCCCCTCCGCCCTCCCCCTCCCCCTCCTCCTCCTCTTCTTCCTTCTTCTTCTTTGCAGCTTATTGGAAATAAGACTGTCACAGACTTTTCTGCCTGGGCTGGCTTCAAACTGTGATCCTAAGGATTACAGGTGTGAGTCACAACCCACTCTGGCTAAGACCAGTAATTTTTAAAGCCTGGCTTAAAAGACAGTTGGATTAAACAGTACTGCTTTTGTGCTGAAGCCTGTTGTATTATACATGTAGCACTGAAAAACTCTACTGTATATTCAGGGTAAACAAAGTGAAAATTTTGTAAATAAGTATTAGTATGTATAATTCAGAAAATAGTCTTAACCTCATGGAGTCTCTGAAGGGTCTCAGTGATAGGAACTGATACACAGTATTTTGGAAGCTATCTGATTCAAGCTTTAAGAACACTCATAGAGGTAATTTATTCTGCACATATATACTTTCTATTTCAGTTTTCTCATCTACTATAACCTGGAGATCCCTCTATAGTAGCATATAATATATCCTGAATTTTTATTCATTTATTTATTTTTGGTTAGTGTGGGGCTTGAACTCAGGGCCTAGGCATTGTCCCTGAGCTTTTTTGCTCAAGACTAGCACTCTACCACTTGGAGCCACGGCTCTACTTCCAGTTTTTAGGAGGTTAACTAGTGATGAACCTGGTGCTGGCTTCAAACCACAATCCTCAGATCTCAGCCTCCTGAATAGCTAAGATTATAGGTGTGAACCACTGGCACTCAACCCAGAGTTCATTTTTTTTTTTTTTTCCGGCCAGTCCTGGGCCTTGGACTCAGGGCCTGAGCACTGTCCCTGGCTTCCTTTTGCTCAAGGCTAGCACTCTGCCACTTGAGCCACAGCGCCACTTCTGGCCATTTTCTGTATATGTGGTGCTGGGGAATCGAACCCAGGGCCTCATGTATACGAGGCAAGCTCTCTTGCCACTAGGCCATATCCCCAGCCCCCCAGGGTTCATTTTTAAACCTTGTTTCCAGTAAATAATTTCAATATATCTCTCACTTTGTATGGTCAAATATGACCTGAACAGTCTTGAAACATGCCTGTTATGAGTAGTTTTTTGGCTTTTATGAACTTCAGATTCAAGTTTTTTTGTTGTTGTTGTTGATGGTTGTTTTTTTTTTGCCAGTCCTGGGGCTTGAACTCAGGGCCTGAGCACTGCCCCTGGCTTCTTTTTGCTTAAGGCTAGCACTCTGCCACTTGAGCCACAATGCCACTTCTGGCCTTTTCTATGTATGTGATGCTGAGGAATTGAACTCAGGGCTTCATGTATACGAGGCATGCACTCTCGCCACTAGGCCATATTCCCAGCCACTCAAGTTTTATCTTTTATTTTTAACCATTCTAATACTGTTCCTAGTAAAATGCCATTTAGGCCAGGAATCTTGTTAGTATATTTTTATTATTTTGCATAAAACCAGTTGACAACTTCTCCTTTTTCACAGTGGATATTCAAGTCCTATCGGTCTCTCCATTTTATCTGATGCGGCCAGATTAATCTTCCAGAAGCAACTACACTGTTATTGCTCCAAGGTTAATACAATTTATTTTACACTAATTTTCAAATATGCAGCAACTGGAAAACTTACATTCAATGCACTGTCCCTAAAACCCATTGTGAAGTAGATCACAAACTCCAGTATAAACTTTATTTGCAAACATCTTGAAAAATCAAAGGCTTGCATCTCTTTTAAGGAAATTCAAAGTATTAACAAGCACAAAAGGAAAAATTTAAGAGGGGAATTAATTGAATCATACTTTAGGCCAACTTTTTTTTTTTTGGCCAGTCCTGGGCCTTGAACTCAGGGCCTGAGCACTGTCCCTAGCTTCTTTTTGCTCAAGGCTTGAACTCTGCCATTTTGGCCACTGTGCCACTTCTGTCCATTTTCTATATATATGGTGCTGAGAAATTGAACCCAGGGCTTCATGTATACACTGCAAACACTCTACCACTAGGCCATATTCCCAGCCCTACCATAGGATTTCTTTTTTTTTTTTTTTTTTTTTTTTGGCCAGTCCTGGGGGGCTTGGACTCAGGGCCTGAGCACTGTCCCTGGCGGCTTCTTCTTGCTCAAGGATAGCACTCTGCCACTTGAGCCACAGCACCACTTCTGGCCATTTTCTGTATATGTGGTGCTGGGGAATCGAACCTAGGGCCTCATGTATACGAGGCAAGCACTCTTGCCACTAGGCCATATCCCCAGCCCCCACCATAGGATTTCTTAGCTAGCATTTCTGGTATTTTTAGTGTGTGTGTGTGTACGTGTGTACATCAGTGTTTTTAATATGGTGTGCATGTGTGCGTGCATATGTGTACTAGTAGTGGGTCTTAAACTCAGCCTCATGCACTTGCTTGGCTTTTTCAGCTCAAAGTTGGTACTCTTACCACTGAGTCACCCTCCACTTCTGGCTTTTTTCTGGTTAACTGGAGATAAGAGTATCCCAGACCTAACGTATGAAACTGTAACCTCTGTGTACACTGTGACAATAAATAAGAAAAAAAAATAAGAAATGCAAATCAAAAATAAAAAAAAAAGAGTATCCCAGACTCTTCTCCCCAAGCTGGCTTAGAACTGTTGATCTTCAGATCTCAATTCCTTGAGTAGCTTGGATTTATAGACATAAGCCACAAATTGGCTATTACTGTTTTTTTATTTAAGATTTTCATACAACTTTCTTAGAGCTGTATAAGATGTATGTCTATACTCGAATGCACTTGAAGAAAAATTAAAATCTCCAAAGTTTACAATAAAAATCCTAGTCAAACTTGCTTGTCTAAAAAAAAGTAGAGATTGATAAATGAAAACTAAGTTTAATTTTCATTTCTCCTCTCTTCTTTTATAGTTAAGTATCTACTAAAATTACTTTGCTAATGGATAAGTACCAGGTTTGTTATGAAGTCAGAAATCAGACATTGAAATGTTTAACATTTTACTTAGGAGAAACTTTCAAAAATAATTCTTGGTAGAGAAGAAAGGCTCATGGTATCCCTGATATAAGGATGTTGGGGGGGGGGGGGGAAACAGTAGAGATCGTGTTTGTAAAATAACAAACTTCTTTTCTAATGGTATTTCTACATGTTTTGGTCAGTGACTTTTCATCATGTCTCTAAAACCAATTACTAAATAAACATAAAAATGTGTAGGATAGACCTATCAGAGGATCACAATAGCTCAACAGCTATGAACATATGATTACATAAGATGAGACTAAGCAAAATCAACTCCAAGAGATGGAAACAGGAGGATTTTATTGTTGTCATTATGTTTAATGTAGTAGGTGAATTTCCTATGGTGTACCCCTCTGTGGTCACTGTATATGATTTTGGTACACTGGATATTGTATATATGTTTACCTGAGCTAGGGAAGGGAAAGAAAAATGAGGGAGAGTTTAACAAATATGACAAGAAATGTACTCATTACCTTATTATGTAACTGTAACCTCTCTGTACATCACTTTGACAATAAAATTTTTTTAAAAAACAACAACAATGCTTGGTCACCTACTTTCAACTTCATGATGCTTTCATTAGGTATTTGAAAATGCATTAGGTATTTTTCCAAAATAAACATGTCCAATATTAATTTCATATAAAATATTTCAAGGGCTGGGAATATGGCCTAGTGGCAAGAGTGCTTGCCTCATATACATGAAGCCCTGGGTTCAATTCCTCAGCACCACATACATAGAAAAGGCCAGAGGTGGCGCTGTGGTTCAAGTGGCAGAGTACTAGCCTTGACCAAAAAGAAGCCAGGGACAGTGCTCAGGCCCTGAGTCCAAGCCCCAGGACTGGCCAAAAGAAGAGAGAGAGAAAACATTTCAAAGTAGTGAATAAATTAACATTATATATCAACATAGCAGTAAATTACCCCTTGTTCATATATTCAACAAGTATCTGAAGTCTTTCAGTTCTACCTAAATTTGATACATTAATACAAACCATTTCATCTCAATACTTAACATTATATTCAATTATGGAACAGTGAAAAGAAGTAAACCTTATCTCTACATGTTGAATTCGGCCTTTCAACATTTTCCATACCCCATGTGTTATTGTATACAAAAGCAGAGCTACAAGGTTAAGCCAAAGAACAATTTAAAAGCCATTTCAATGGCAATTTCTGTGACTGAGTCATGAAAGCAGACATAAAGTTCCTGAGGTTTTGGATGAAGAAAGAGTCTCCTGCAGAAGAAAAAAAACATACTTATTTCAGAAATTAAAATGACAAAATAAATCTTCCTACTTTTGAATGTTTTTATTTCAAAATTGTAAAACTAATTTAAATTTTCAATATGGAGGCTGCAACTATATTTCTCAATAAAACAATGTATGTCTTACAGTAATTATTGTTCTAAAGTATAAAAACCCTATTTTAGCTGGGCATCTGTGGCTCAGGCCTGAATCCTATCTACTCAAGAGGCTGAGATTTGAGTATTGTGGTTTGAAGTTAGTGGGGACAGGGCAGTGGGTGAGAGTCCTTTCTTGAATTAACCACAAAAAAGCCACAAGTCACAGTGTAGCTCAAGTGGTAGAATGCCAGTCTTAAGTAAAACAGCTAAGGGAGAGCACTTATGTTCTCAGTTCAAGCTAATAGCACACACACTGTTTTATAACACATACTATCATACTCCATTTTAAGATATTAAATCCAATCATTATTATTACAGTATAGGCAATAGCATCAGCATAATTTTAAACACAATATTTAATAAACATTTTATTGCTACTTACTTTCAAAAGTTTAATTATTAAAACATTCCGTATTGCCTATTTTTTTTTCAGCTAGTGCTATATTAGAATTAACATTAAAATTCTGTTTGGTTTTCTTAACTCGAGTTGGGGTGGTGGTGGTGTGTGGTGGTAGAACACATCTAATCCTAGCACTTGGGAGGGTGAAGCAGGAAGATCTCATGGCTTACACAGCAAGACCTAGCTGAAGACAAAAGAATCACTGAATCCTATTGTATATAAAAGGAACATTTTAATTAAGGCAGTATTTCTGTCTGATGTTCTTCAAAGTTCTCTACATTGTGGTTCTGAGTTATAATTCAACACCTCTTGACTCTTTCCATCCCAGTTGTTCCAATGTATAGTTACACTGTACACATGTACGTATATGTAACTTTTCTCTTCCTCTCTAGTCTTTCCATCATTCCATAGGTCGTTTGACTTAATTTTGCAAATGCCCACTCTGCTTTGACTACACAGTGTTAAATTTAGGCTGATGTTCTCAACACTAGTGGGTTGCATACTCAGTTACAAAAGAGCTTATTAAAAATAGAATCCTATGGGTTAGGGATTTAGCTCAGTGGAAGCAGTTGCCTGGCTGGCAAATGGAAGGCCCTGAGTTAGGTCCTCAGCACCACAAAACCTACTCCTGAATGTTACTCCTGTAGATTCTAATTCAGAAAGTAGGAGAGTAGCCCAGGAATCTCTGATCTAAATCCCACAGACCAATAAACAGGAAGTAGGTTTGTTTTGTTTTGTTTTTGTTTTTTTGCCATTCCTGGGCTTGAACTCAGGGCCTGAGTACTGTCCCTGGCTTCTTTTTGCTCAAGGCTAGCACTCTGCCACTTGAGCCACAGCACCACTTCTGGCCATTTTTTTATATATGTGGTGCTGGGGAATCGAACCCAGGGCTTCACGTATACGAGGCAAGCACTCTTGCCACTAGGCCATATTCCCAGCCCCCAGGAAGTACTTTTTTGGGTAACACTTTTTAAGTATTTGTCCCATAGCTGAGTTCTGTGTAATAGCTGTCTAATGATCTTAGTACTATCTTAATTCTGGCTTTTCTTCTGCCAGCTGCCAAGAATTTTTAGTAGTTCAATATTTCCTTCAAAATCCAGTTCCTAAGCCAGGACTTGAAGACTTTCTGCAATGATCCTAAGTTTTCCTATGTGATCTTTCACTTTACATATGACAAACTGTGTATGTCCATCCCATTACTAAATTGACAAACCAATCTGCTCACTGCTATGCCTTATTATTTCCATTATTATTTTATTAGTATTATAAAGATGTTGTACATAGGGGTAATGAGCACTTTTATTTCTGGACAATGTCACCCTTATTATTTCTATTACTTAAGTCTTAGTTTAGTCCATTCCCCTTTCCTAGAATACTCCATTCTAAATCTACTTTGTTTCCTCAGTGGGATCAAATGTAACCTCTATGCCTTGATTTTAATCTCTGCTTAGATTTCAACCCTCTCCCCAAGACTCCTATAGCATTTAGTGGTATTGTCTGTGTATTTATATATGTAGATATCTATAAAATACTTATAAATGTACACATATGTAAGCATATTTAATATTTCTCCTGTGAAATGTAAGGTTCTTGGAAAAAACAACCTTATCTTTATCTTTTTATTTGCTATACTACCTATCCTTCCATCCACCACCACATTTTGCCTAGCATATTTCCACTTACTAAACCATCATGTTTATGAAATGACTGGTATGTGCCAGGTGCTGTTGCAGATGCCAACTGTGGACAGGACAATTCCTTAGCTCATGGTGCTGACATTTTGGTGAGGTGGAAAGACAAGAAGCAAACAAGACAGATTCCAAAGGGGCAGGCAATACAGGGAATTATAAGCGACTCTTCAATGAGGGGAAAGAAATGATAGATCCAAGGTGGGGAGATCATTTGTTAGCCCTGGTTTGAATATCAAGGGGCCAGATGTGCAGAAGGTTAAGGGACAACATCCCATGCAGAAGGAAGGAAGAGCAGAAACAAGATTTGATTGGTGTAAATGTTGGTGAAGTACACTGAAGAGAGAAGAGTGATGGGACAGTGAAACAGAGGTGGTCTGGATTGAGTTGTATCTTGTGTGTGTGAGGGAGTAGAAAGACAAGAATAAAGGAGACACAAAAGAAAAGTAGGGAAGGAAGAAACTGGAGAAAAATTATGGAATTATTCTTTCATTGACTTTGCCAGGTAACTCAATAGTTGATTTGTGTAATAAGAAGTGACTGGAGAGGGATTTAACGGTGATATTTAGTAAATAAAAACCCCAAATATAGTATTTAAACATCCTAGCTAAATTAATAAATCCTTATATTTTAAACCATTAATCTCCTTTAATATTTTTCTTTCACTGTAACATTTTAGTTTACTTTCAAACATTTTTTTTTCTTACTTACCCCACTACCCAGTAAGCCATAACTGGTGGTGTTTTTTTCTGATCAGTCCAGTTTTCAGGAGAGCATTCAAACAACACACCATATTCTTTCACAGGGCTAAGAGAAGACACTGCAGAATTCGTAGAATTTGAATGATCTCCACCATTTAATGCTTTCTTTTTCTATAAATTAATAGATATTATTAGTAGTAACTTTAGAATATTTTTATTTTATTTTATTTATTTATTTATTTATTTTTGCCAGTCCTGAGCCTTGGACTCAGGGCCTGAGCACTATCCCTGGCTTCTTTTTTTTTGCTCAAGGGTAGCACTCTGCCACTTGAGCCACAGCGCCACTTCTGGCCGTTTTCTGTACATGTGGTGCTGGGGAATTGAACCCAGGGCTTCAAGTATACGAGGCAAGCACTGTTGCCACTAGGCCATATCCCCAGCCCTAGTAGTAACTTTAAAATGTTCTCTCACATATATCTGAACTCCTTATCCTAACACTTAAGACGCTGCAATGCTATTTCTCCCCTTACTTTCAAGAAAATTTCTCTTCCTCCCTAATATGTAAATACTATCTCCTACAGGGGACTTCATCAGTTAAGTGTATCTTTAGGTACATTTTGTTCAGACCCATTTTGTTGTATTTGCATTGTATTATATTAGCAGTTTTTAAGTCTGTCTTTCTTGTAGAAGACAGAAGATTATAACCTTTTTCCCCAGGGCAGACACGAGACACTTCATTTTTGTATATTTATAACACATTGGTGTTTGGCTTAATTAGTAATAAGTGGATAAAAGATTCTATACGAAACCTAAAATATATTTAAAGCAGTATTAGCTCTTCCTTCCATGTACACAATCTCTACATTTCTTATTCATTAGCAAACCAATACATCATGTAGAATATAATGGCTTTGTTCCATGTACACTAGGTACTTCATTATTTAAATAATGGAAAAGCCCACTTTGTATTATTACATATTATCAAATAATTTAATGAAATATTCCCTCAAGTATGTTAATTCATGAAAGAGGAACATAAAAACCCAAAGCACATAAGGGATATATGGTTAAACCCTTTTGCTTGCTAACAAGTTCTGTGGACTTGGAGAAGAGATTCTGTAACATAGAATTTTACTGCTGAATGAGTCCCAAGAGATGATATAACTCAATCTGCTCACTTGACAACTGAGGAAACAGGAAGAGTCAAACCTCAGTCCAGGATTCTTTATTCCCAACTAAAAGTTCTACTTGTGTTTTTTTTTTCCTTTGGTGCCTGTCCTGGCACCTGAATTCAGGGCCTGTGCGCTGAGGCTGTTCTTTGTGCTCCAGACTAACACTCTACCACTTGAAACACAGCTCTACTTTCAGTGGTTTTTGTTTTGTTTTGAGCTACAGTTCTAGCTCCACATCTGGGATTTTTGGTAGTTAATTAAACATAACAGTTTCATGGGCTTTCCTGCTCAGGCTGACTTTGATCATGATCCTCAGATCTGTCTCCTGAATAGCTAGGATTACAGGTGTGACCCATGAGGTCACTGCCAAAGTTCTACTTTTAAACTTGGCATGCTTAAATACACATATTGGTGTATAAATTACAACTATCTTCAGAGAGCTTTTTCTGGCTGAATGTTTGACTATTTCTAAGTAAATATCTGCATGTTTATCAAAGCAATGTAGTTGATATTTTAAGTATATACAGTACTAGTCCTTATCCAAGTTGAAAAGCAAATAGTAAACAAATTGCTAAAACATTTTCAGTAGTATTGTGTCTATAGCTTCACTGTAAGACCACTTCATATTCCAAAACAATTTATATTGCTAGCTGAATACTTGTAAGATTATCAGACTTGTTTTAGGAACTAATTGGTAGATCTTACTGACCAAATAATGGTAGTAGTTGAATAACAGATATCAAATAAAAGATGTCAACTGTATTAAAATATAAATTATAAAATCATATTACATTGTATTCTACTTTGCTATAACAGGTCTACCATTTCCTGAAATATTAAACCCAGGACATCTGACATAGTATTATAAAACTAAGATTTGAGGTTAGGTAACATGTGCATAATCCTTTTAAAAGTGAAATTATGTTAACTGGCTGTTAAAAACACCTTAATTATATGAAAATACTGCTGCATAAATTGATTAGATAGTAGAGATAACATTTACAAATTCGGAAATTATATCACAGAGAACTCTATTTATGAAACTGTATTTACCTCTTTTACCACTGTCTGTTGGAAAATTGCACGGATAGAGAGACAACACTGATGAAAATTCTTTATTAGCTGAGAGTGGATTGAGCCACTTAGCTGAGCCACTTCTTCATGAGTAGGAGTAATGAAAATTCCTTGCATCGTTTCAAAGGCAACATAGTGGAAAAGTGTATTCTCAGGTCCAGATGTTAATCTTGAAAGGAGAAAGAGAAACAGAGACAAAAACTGAGGAAAAATTTAATTAAATAAAAACTATTGTCTCACTTTGAATTTTTTAGATTTTGTTTATTTGTTTTGTTTTTGTTGCCAGTCCTGGGGCTTGGACTCAGGGCCTAAGCACTGTCCCTGGCTTCTTTTTGCTCAAGGCTAGCACTCTACCACTTGAGCCACAGCGCCACTTGCGGCCTTTTTCTATATATGTGGTGCTGAGGAATCGAACCCAGAGCTTCATGTATATGAGGCAAGCACTTTACCACTAGGCCATATTCCCAGCCCCCTTTAGATTTTTTTTACAAGAAAATCTTAGTAGTATAATTAGGAAGGAGAACATAGGCCAAACATTTATTTATTTTTTATTTTTTATTTTTTTGGCCAGTCCTGGGCCTTGGACTCAGGGCCTGAGCACTGTCCCTGGCTTCCTTTTGCTCAAGGCTAGCACTCTGCCACTTGAGCCACAGCGCCACTTCTGTCCGTTTTCTGTAGTATATGTGGTGCTGGGGAATCGAACCCAGGGCCTCATGTATAGGAGGCAAGCACTCTTGCCACTAAGCCATATCCCCAGCTCCTAGGCCAAACATTTAATTCCTTCTTCATCTATAACTAAAGTACATATTAGTAATTCTCTTAAAGGAAGCAAATTCTACTTGTTAAATAAACACCAGTTCATTGCAACTCCTAATTGTCCTTTCACTGAACAACCCAGATTGGTTAAGCCCCTCTTTTTCTATAGTTGGTAATGAAGAACTTGGTCCTGTCTGCTCTAGGTTTCTACAAGCCAGAAGGAAGGGATCAGTTTAGGGTGATGATATATAAAAATATGTCTCAGCAAAATAGACAGCAAGGAACAGTTATGGCAAGGACAAATAGTAATACAGTATTTACTCTATACTGATTGTTTTCTGTGTGCCAGGGCAAGTGCTTTAAGATATTAAATATTACTATCCTCATTTTAACCACAAAGGAACTGATGTTCAATGAGCTTGTATTACCTTGATTGAAACTTCATAGCCAAGCCAGAGCTTAGCTGACTTTTCAGTTTGCTCTTTCCATACATACCTTGCTTTTGCCTCTCCCCTGTTTAGTTTTGATTACTAGTCCTTGTGTTATGGGCAGCAATTCCCCCCTGTACCTCAAAGCATTCAAGTTGCCCATCCTAATAACATCTGTACTAAAAAACTGAACCTCTAGTTCACTTGATTTTATTTTCTCCAGTTTAAAAAAATTAAGCACAACACCGAAGAAAAGATATATTTTAAGCTATTGCCCTAGTTCCTCCTCCATCATGTATGCTAACTCACTGCTAAATTTGTTAATCTGTCTGGACAGCATGATCTAAATAAATTTCTTTTCTTTTTTTTTTTTTTTTTTTGCCAGTCCTGGACCTTGGACTCAGGGCCTAAGCACCGTCCCTGGCCTCTTCTTGCTCAAGGCTAGCACTCTGCCACTTGAGCCACAGCGCCCCCTCTGGCCGTTTTCCATATATGTGGTTCTGGGGAATCGAACCGATAGCTTCATGTGTAGGAGGCAAGCACTCTTGCCACTAGGCCATACTCCCAGCCCCTAAACAAATTTCTTATCTCTGAGACTAGGGATAAAGAGAAGGAAATCATCTGTAAATTTTTCATAGGATAGTTGGCTCAGGAACAAATGATGGCTGATAATAAAATAATCAAGAGAAAAAATTGTAGTAATTCAAAAAGGATCATTTTAAATCAGAGGTCTTCAAATTCAGAAACAGATAAAGAATAGAATTTATTTATTTATTTATTTATTTATTTTTTGTTTTGTTTTTGCCAGTCCTGGGGCTTGGACTCAGGGCCTGAGCATTGTCCTTGACTTCTTTTTGCTCAAGGCTAGCACTCTGCCACTTGAGCCACAGCGCCACTTCTGGCCTTTTCTACATATTTGGTGTTGAGGAATTGAACCCAGGGCTTCAATTATATAGGAGGCCAGCACTCTTGCCACTAGGCCATCTTCCCAGCCCTAGAAATAATTTCTTTAAAAAACTTGAACAGTTGTGGGCAGTGATGGGACCCCTGACCCCTGGGTGACACTGTCCATAAAAAGAAAAATAGTCATCTCCTGAGTTATGAAATGAAGCCCCTCTGTACAACACCTTAACCACAACAATAAAATTATATTAAAAGAACCCCAAACTGTTGATAAGATGCACTTAGGGGATGGCGGGGACCAATATTTTTGTAATCTATATTTTTCCCCAAAAATAAAACACAATGAACAAGTTTAGCTCTTGAAAATCAGTGTATATGAGGCGAGCACTTTACCACTAGGTTATATTCCCAGCTGACTTTAACTTCTTATACAAATGTTTCAGTGATTAAAGAAGGTGATAGATATGCACTCATGTATGGGTGAGTTGTGAGGTTGTGTATGAAATCTACATTCACATATTTGATTGCTTAAGCAAAAATGTGATTCAATACATAACCATCAAAATTGAATATCAGGGAAGACGCAGGCACACATGGCTGTATAAGAGGTAATTAACATTTCATATTGCAATGGTTATAAACAGCTTAAGTAGTCAGACATTCCCCCCTCATTTCTTTTTAACCTTAGAATTCTCTACTCAGTGTAACTTCTAGCTGTTACCAGTTTGTTATAGGCCCAGTTCTTGGAACCCAGACTGAGTGAGAGAGACACTGAAGAAGTTTAGTTTAGTAGGTGAATGTCCTGGTGAATTATAGCTGTAGATGAGTGATAGAGTTAGAACAGAGCAATGAAAAAAGCTCAAGTGTGCTTCAGTTTTCTGAGAGAAGGGATAACTGGGCATTTGCCAGAATCTAAAGTTAGTAAAATCTACTTTATAAATTATATTAGACATACAAAAGGCAAGTTAACCTGTGAAAAGTGAAATAAAAGGGGTGTTTAAATCTCTTTTAATATGAATAATTTCTTTTAAAAATGTAATAATGTAATAAATAATGTAATAATGTAATATCTACCTTATTACACTTGTTGAGTAAATACATGCTCTGAAATTGTATTTATAGTAAAACTTCCTCAAAGACAGTAAGTTTAAGTGAAAAAGAGTATTAGAGAACAGAGTACCAGTGACTCACACCTGTAATCTTAGCTACTGAAGCAGCTGAGATCTGAGGATTGTGGTTCAAAGCCAGCCCAGGCAGGAAAGTCTATGAGACTCTTACCTCCAGTCAGCTCCCAAAACAGCCAGAGATAAAGCTGTGACTCAAGTGGTAGAGCACTAGCATAAAAAATAATAATAATCTCATGGACAGGACCCAGGCTCTAGGACTGTCACAAAAAAAAAAAAATCAAAACAAAAAATCCCCAGTATCAGTTTTTCTTACTTCATGGTATTATATACTTCCAATTCTTTCTCTGAAAGGTCCTTTTTCAAATTTCCCAAATGAAATGGATTTGGAAAAGTAGACTTCTTTTTAGTGATCTGAAAAATAGTTTTAAAAAGCAGATCAGTTTATATCTAGGATTAGAATCTTATATCTAAGAACATAAACATTAAGAAATGAAAAGCCTAAGAGATGCTTCCTTTAAACATTCTTTATGCTGACTTTATCTCTTCTTGACTTAACCTTTAATAACAAGAATCCAAAGGCCATGTTATGGGTGGCAAGAGCGTATTCCCTGAAAGCTTCCTTCCTATTAGAGCCATTAGTCATTATAAAATTTGAATGTATGATTACTTTCTTCCCTTGTAGTCTAAATGCCTCAAAATCATGATCTTTGTCTTACTCGTTAGTTTTGTACAGCACAGTCTTTCACCCTTAGTAGGGATCCAATCAACATTTGTTGAATTGCTGTACTTACAGGTTAATTCAGTTTCTCTTGGAAACTAGTGCAGTTTTTTTGTTTCATTTTTTGCAAGTCCAAGGGCTTGAACTCAGGACCTGGGCTATGTCCCTGAGCCTGTCTGTGCTCAAGGCTAATGCTCTACCACTTGAGCCACAGCACAACTTTGGGCTTTGTCTGAGTAGTTTATTGGAGAGAAGTCTCACGGACTTTCCTTCCGGGGCTTTCTTTGAATCTTGATCCTCAGATCTCAGCCTCCTCAATAACTAGGATTACAGACATGAACCAGCAGCACCCTGCTCAAGTTTTGTTTTCCTTGAAGGCACAAAATCTTCTTAGACTATATTTTACCAAGAGCTACTGAACACAACTAGGATGACCACTTTCTAAATACATTCTATTTAGTGCTTTAAAAGTGCCCTCTTGTTTTGAATTAAGAAATTGAGTTTATGTTTCTTTACGCCATGACACTCACAATCTCATATTCTTTGGGGCTCCTTCTCACACTGTACTGTAAGAATATCTTGTCTGACATGACCTTCATCTACCTAGATGTCAAGTTTCAGAATTTCTTTTTTTTTTTGCCAGTTCTGGGACTTTGAACTCAGTGCCTGAGCACTGTCCCTGGCTTCTTTTTATTCAAGGCTAGCACTTTACCACTTGAGCCACGGCGCCAGTTCCAGCCTTTTCTGTTTATGTGGTGCTGAGGCATAGAACCTAGAGTTTCATATATGCGAGGCAAGTACTTTACCACTAGACCATATTCCCAGTCCCACTCAGAAATGTTTTGAAAGACAACACCAGTCAAATAAGTATAAATCTTCCAAAGGTGATGTCTTGAATAATGATTTGGACATTCGATGGATTTTCATAGCAACAAAAATTAAGATAAATGATAATTTGAAAAGTGGGCATTAATACTTGCAAAACTGTTTGGTGTAAGTGAACTGAACACCTCCGGTGGGGGGGGGGAAAGGAAAGGGGGAAGAGGGAGAGGGGTATGAGGGACAAGGTAACAAACAGTACAAAAAATGTATCCAATGCCTAACGTATGAAACTGTAACCTCTCTGTACATCAGTTTGATAATAAAAATTTGAAAAAAAAGTGGGCATTTTCTTAAGAGTCACATTTTGAAGTTTTGAAACCTTTACAAGTGCAAATTAAAAAAAAACTTACCTATAAAAAAATAGTCTCTGTTCTCATCTCTTTTCCATTTCTACAGATCTCACCATCCTAAGTATTTAGGATTATAGGTGTGATCTACCAGGTACCCAGCGCCTACTGAAAATTTTATTGGCAACTTATTCTGAGGCGTCCTGCAGATGCCCCATATGTATGAGGCTGTGTTATCAGTTTGAATACAGAATAGCAATGGATGTGGACAAGAAGATTAGCATTTTTCTACCTATAAGCACTATTAAATAAATACCCTGAATGGCGAGGGCTTGCTATCTTATTAACTGACATTATTTCTTCTTTTTTCCCTCTAATTCTTTCATTTTGCAAATGAAAACTAAAACCAATGCCATGTGAAATGAGGAACAATTTTAAAAGTTCTCCTCACACTGTTTCCTATGATGTATGTATATACTTGAATGAACACACTTAACCTTAAGCAAGGCTCCACTTTCTTCTGAACCACCAGATCCCTGAGATTCTCTTTGCTTCCATACCACATCTGATGTAGTGTGCACATTAGAAGTAACACCTTCTTCACCTTCACAACCATGATCAAGTCCTCCACTGCTTCGGGAAGGACTGGGCTTCCGTGTCTTTAAGGAAGAGTCACCAAAAAGTGTTTTTCTGCATGATGGAGGAGTTGCTGCTTTAGAAGTACTTTGCAGCCTACTAAGGATAGGAGAAGTAGTCAAACTATCTGCTTTTTCATGTGGTCCAGTAAGGAACCAGTCAGCACAGGACAAACAGGGGCTTGAAGAAGATGTAAGCTGTTCATTTATATCAGAATCTACTCCTTCCAGCTGATGAAGAGTTGTTTTGACTTGATCTACATATATGCAGTCTGGGCCAGGATTTCCAATAGCTTTGGATGAACAGCCTCCAGCTTCTAATAGTACACATAACATATAATGTTTCTATAAAAGAAAATCAGTACAGCTTTAGTTACCACAAAATATTTACACATTACATATACATATAAAATCTGTAAATACTGAGCTGGTGCCAGTGGCCCAAGCCTGTAATCCAAGCTACTCAAGAGATCCAGATCTGAGGACTGTAGCTCAAAGCCAACCTGGTTAAGAAAGTCCATGACACTCATCCCCCAAAAGCTGCAAGTAGAGCGGTGCTTAAGTGGTAGAGCACTAGCCTAGATCAAAAAAGCTCAAGCCCTGGGCTGGGGATATAGCCTAGTGGCAAGAGTGCCTGCCTCGGATACACGAGGCCCTAGGTTCGATTCCCCAGCACCACATATACAGAAAACGGCCAGAAGCGGCGCTGTGGCTCAAGTGGCAGAGTGCTAGCCTTGAGCGGGAAGAAGCCAGGGACAGTGCTCAGGCCCTGAGTCCAAGGCCCAGGACTGGCCAAAAAAAAAAAAAAAAAAAAAAAAGAATTAAAAAAAAAAAAGCTCAAGCCCTGACTTCAAAGTTCCATAACTGGCACAAAAAAAAAAAAAAAATTGTAAGTACTAAAGATATATAGTAGCATAATTGTATGATTATTATATAATTCTCCTTTTTAATTATCAAAGGTTTTGCTGCTGCTGCTACTTCTATTTCTTTTTAACTTGTTCTTACTAGCTTTTTCACTCAAGGCTGGTACTCAATTGAGTCACACCTCCACTTCTGGCTTTTTGCAGGTTAACTGGAGATAAGACTCTCTTTGATTTGTCTGCCCTAGCTGGCTAGAGATCCCCAGATTTCTGTTTTCTAAGTAGCTATGATTACAAGTATGAGCCACTGGTGCTTGGCTAATACCAAAGCTTCTTGATCATAAATTAAAACAATCTCATGTTATCTTATTTTAATACACCATCAACTGCTTCTCTTTTATTTATTTACTTTTTTTTTGCCAATCCTGGGGCTTGGACTCAGGTCCTGAACACTGTCCCTGGCTTTGTTTTGCTCAAGGCTAGCATTCTAGCTCTTGAGCCACAGCACCACTTCCAGCTTTTTCTGTTTATGTGTTGCTGAGGAATCGAACCCAGGGCTTCATGCATGCTAGTCAAGCACTCTACTACTAAGCCATAGTCACAGCCCCTCAACCACTTCTCTTTTTTTTGTTTTGTTTTGTTTTTTTGTTTTTTTGCCAGTCCTGGGCCTTGGACTCAGGGCCTGAGCACTGTCCCTGGCTTCCTTTTGCTCAAGGCTAGCACTCTGCCACTTGAGTCACAGCGCCACTTCTGGCCACTTTCTGTATATGTGGTGCTTGGGAATCGAGGCAAGTATACGAGGCAAGCGCTCTTGCCACTAGGCCATATCCCCAGCCCCTCTTCTTTCTTTCTTTCTTTTTTTTTTTTTTATTAACAATATTCTATTATTTTATTTAAAATTTTAGATTTTCAAATTAGTAAATTACTATTTAAATTGTGGTTTGTGTTAGCATTTACCACTCACAGCAAAATTAGCCAAGTAACTATTGGGCACAAATAAAATTTAGAAATTTAAAAAATAAATTTAGAGTCCATGTTTCTTTGGGTCTGGCTCACTTCACTTAGTATAACTTTTTCCAGGTCCTTCCATTTCCTTACAAATGGAGCAATGTCATTATTTCTGATAGAGGCATAAAATTCCATTGTGTATATGTACCACATTTTCCTGATCCATTCTTCTACTGAGGGGCATCTGGGTTGGTTCCAGATTCTAGCTATGTGCTGCGATGAACATTGTTGTGCTGGTGGCTTTAGTGTGATTATGTTTGTGGTCTTTTGGATAGATACCCAAAAGTGGGGCTGCTGGGTCATAGGGGAGTTCTATGTTTAGCCTTCTGAGGAATCTCTATACCACTTGCCAGAGTGGCTGAACCAGTTTACATTCCCACCAACAATGGAGTAGGGTTCCCTTTTGGCCACATCCCCTCCAACATCAACCACTTCTCTTGCACATGAAATTTCCCAAGACAATTATTAGACGTCCTTGTATTTACAATTACATAGTAATTGCACTTCTGACTCCACATTCTTGTAGTTTGTCCTGAGACAGAGTCTTATAAGTAACCCAGATTGGCCTTAAACTCATGATCCTCCAGCCTCTTGAGAACTGGAATTATAGGTGTGCATCAGTATACCCAACTTGACTCTAGGTTATTTTTATGTCTCCTATTTCACAAAACAAGTCAAAGGATAAAGCCAGTATAGGAAGGGGAACAATAGATCTTCAGAATCTGTTAAAATTGTATCCCAGACTTTATTAATATTTCTTCATGAATTTGAATTATATGTGAAAGGAAAAAAAGAGTATAACATGTTGTTGAATAGTAGTATCTGACATACTATATTCTTTGTTTTATTTAGAGGATATTTTAAAAAACTTTTAATAAAAAAAGTTTAGAAACTTACCAGTCCAACGATTAGTAAAAAGTATCTCCCTTCAGGTTCTTGAAAGACTTCAGAATTTGAGTCTGTGGAATGTTGGAGGTGATGTTGAGGAAATACTTCTTTCCATATTATCAACTGACCTATTCTTTGTTTTGCTGCTAAAGACAGCAAGTAATAGTGGCGACAGTATATAGCAATATCAACAAGATCATCCTTAGGCAAATGACTGCATATCAAATAACCCTAGAATTTTATCATGGAAAGAGCAAACATCAACAAATAATAAGAAGCAACAATTCTCTATCTTGAAGTTTTAGAAACATATTTATAGTTGTGTCAAAATAATATAGTTTCAAATATAAAAAATTAAGATGTAGCAAAAGTGAATTCTTTTTCTGAGGTCAAATTAGATATCAAATAATAATTTAGGGGACCCAACAGGTAGAGTTTAGCACAAGCAAGATAGATCACTTCTGTATAGTAGTACCCTGAATGTTTACCAAATTTAAAAAAGAATTGAATTCTGAAAAGGAAAAGTGGAGAAGTAAAGAAGATACTTTTTATCCTTCTGTATTGTTTGATACTATTTGTGTATGTGTGTGTGTGTGTGTGTGTGTGTGTGTGTGTACACACATGCACATTCCAGTACAAAGGTCTCTTGGTTCTCAATTGGTTTTTTTGGTCAAGGTTTACTGTACCACTTGACCCAAAACTCTAGTTATAGCTATTTATTGGCTTAATGGAAATACAAGTCTCGTGAACTTTTCTACAGAGGCTGGCTTTGAGCCAGGATTCTCAGATTTCAGCCTCTTGAGTTAGCTGGGATAGTCATGAGCCACCAGCACTTGGTGTGTTTAATTCTTTGTTAATGTCATATTTTGTGTTTAAGAATATTTTCTCAAATGCAAGTACTGAGATTCACTTGCTGTCTAACTTGGCGTACATTGACGTATACTAGTTATGTTACAAGATTTACGTGAAAAAATTCATGGTAGGATAGGATAAAAACCATACTACTGGCTCAATAGCTATGTACATAAGACCACAGAAGATGATGCTAAGTGAAATAACCTCCAAGTTATACAAATAACTGGTTTATCTGTATTGTTATTTTCAACGTACTATGTGAAATTATGCCTTCTGTTTTTCTTCCCTGTGGTTTAACCCCTGTTGTTTCTGTATTTGATTTTGGTACCTTGGGTATTGTAGAATTAGGGAAGGGGTACATCAAGATGGTGAGACAAAGGGTAACAAGCGAGCCAATACAACAGCAATAGTTCCAAGACAACATATTGTAAACCAACTGCACAACTCGGGGGAGGGTGGAATTCGGGTAGAGGAAAGGTGGGAGAAAAATGAGGGAGGAGGTAACAAGTTTGACAAGAAATGCACTCACTACCTTATGTATGTAACTGTAACCCGTTTCTACATCACCTTGCTAACTAAAAAAATATTGGCAGAAATAAAAATAATCATACTTAAAAAAAATAAAGTTCTCAGGAATAAAAAAAAAAGAGAGAGAGAGAGAAAGTATTGCTCTTCAGCCAGGCACCGATGGCTCACACACCTATAATCCTAGCTAGTCAGGAGGCTAAGATCTGAGGATCATGGTTCAAAGCCAGCCTAGGCAGCAAAGTCCATGGGATTCTTATCTCCAATTAACCACCAGAAAACCGGAAGCGGCACTGTGACCCAAGTGGTAGAGTGCTAGACTCGAGCTGAAGAGCTCAGGGACAATGCCCAGGCCCAGAGTTCAAACCCTATGACCACCAAAAAAAAAAAAAAAAAAAAAAAAAAAAAAAGAATTGTTCTTATCTCTTATATACTTGGTTTGTTTGAATACTGTTTCTCATTTAGAGAATTACAAATGCCTCAAAATACAGTAAAACCATAAATATTTATTTTGTTTTTAAATATGTAGGTATAAGTCTTATTTTAAGACCTTAAGCTTACAGTACCTATATTCCAAAGAAATGAGATACATGTATTATTCTGTGCATGAAATGGTAAAATTTAACTTTAGGTTTGTGTGTATAGTAATTGGATATTTAAAGTATTTCAAGCAACTTACCTTATAAAATAGAGAAGAGCCCAAAATTGTATATAGCCGTCTCATGTCATAGTAATCTTCAGACTGGAGGAAGAAATTCACAGTGGATTTATTATGTGTGTGTGTGTGTGTGTGTGTGTGTGTGTGTGTGTGTATAAAATACTACTGAACCACAATAGTTAAAATGGAAATTATATTCTTGAGTAATTGAAATAGAACTGTATATTCATTTGACTGAGAACAACCATATTTTTGGTTTTTGAGTTTAAAGAAACACACACTTTTAACCCACTGTTGATTAGAGACATTTACAAAGGATTTGCTGGGCTCGGGATATAGCCTAGTGGCAAGAGTGCCTGCCTCGGATACACGAGGCCCTAGGTTCGATTCCCCAGCACCACATATACAGAAAACGGCCAGAAGCGGCGCTGTGGCTCAAGTGGCAGAGTGCTAGCCTTGAGCGGGAAGAAGCCAGGGACAGTGCTCAGGCCCTGAGTCCAAGGCCCAGGACTGGCCAAACAAACAAACAAACAAACAAACAAAGGATTTGCTAATTCTATGAGGGATTTAAAAAATATATCTAATAAAACAAAAATTTCCTATTATGCCAGGTACTGGTGGCTCACACATATAATCCTAGAAAGTTGGTATGCTGAGAGTTGAAGATCACAGTTCAAAGCTAGCCTGGGCAGAAAAGTCCATGAGACTCTTATCTCCAATTAACAAGCAAAACGCCAGAAGTCATGTGGCTTGAGTGATAGAGTGCTATTTTTGAGTGAATAAGCTAAAGGACAGCACTGAGGCCCAGAGTTCAAGCCCCTAGACTGTCAAAAAAAAAAACCCAAACTCCCCAAAATCCCTTTATATCATGATGAATTTGATGTCATTCCAAGGATGCAATGATGGTTCAACAGAAGCAAATCAATAAATGTAACAGAAAACACAAACAAACCATAGGACAAAAATTACGTGATGGGGGCTGGGGATATGGCCTAGTGGCAGGAGTGCTTGCCCCATATACATGAAGCCCTTGGTTCAATTCCCTATCACCACATATACAGAAAATGGCCAGAAGTGGCGCTGTGGCTCAAATGGCAGAGTGCTAGCCTTAAGCAAAAAGAAGCCAGGGACAGTACTCAGGCCAGCATAATACTAGCACAAAAATGAACAGGTAGACAAATAGTAGAGAAGACACAGAAATATACCCACAATGCTACAAGCTGATTTTTGTCAAAAGCTCCTAGAGACAAGCACTGATGCCTCACATCTGTAATGCTAGCTACTATGGAGGCTAAGATCTGAGGATTGTGGTTTGAAGCCAGCCCAGGCAGAAAAGTCCCCATGAGACTCTTATCTCTAATAAACTACTACAGAAAACTGGAAGTAAGAAGCTCAGGGACAACTTGCAAAACTGTTTGGTGTAAATGAACTGAACAGCTCATTGGGGGGAAAGGGAAAGGAGGAGGGGGGAATGAGGGACGAGGTAACAAACAGAACAAGAAATGTATCCAGGGCTGGGGATATAGCCTAGTGGCAAGAGTGCTTGCCTCGTATACATGAGGCCCTGGGTGCGATTCCCCAGCACCACATATACAGAAAACGGCCAGAAGCGGCGCTGTGGCTCAAGTGGCAGAGTGCTAGCCTTGAGCGGGAAGAAGCCAGGGACAGTGCTCAGGCCCTGAGTCCAAGGCCCAGGACTGGCCAAAAAAAAAAGAAATGTATCCAATGTCTAACGTATGAAACTGTAACCTCTCTGTACATCAGTTTGATAATAAAAATTTGAAAGAAAAAAATAAAAATAAATAAAATAAAATAAAAAATAAAAATAAAATAAAAATAAAAAAGAAGCTCAGGGACAGCACCCAGGCCCTGAATTCAAATCCCAGGACTGGCAAAAAAAAGAAAAAGAAATGTATCGTTACCTGATTTATGTAACTGTACCCATTCTGTATATCATCTTTACAAGAAAATTTAAATTAAAAAAATAAATGTGCAAACTAACTCAAAATTGTTCTCAAGAGGTACAAGTGAGTAATTAATAGAAGAAATGTTCAGCATCCTTAACCATAAAGGAAATGAAAATCAAAGTGGCACTGAAATTCCACCTTACACTTTTCATAATGGTTATCATCAAGAAAACAAGCAACAACAAATGCTAATGAGGGTGTGGATAAAAGCAATCTTTATACACAGTTGATAGGAATACAAATTAATACAGCTAGTACAAAAAATAGGTATGGAAGTTTCTCAAGAAACTAAAAATAGAAATAGCATATGATTCTGCTTCGATTACTCAAAGCAATGTAAACCAACATGTAAGGAAGAAACTTGCATATCCATGCTTATAACACTACTACATACAATAACCAAGATATGGAACTAGCTTAGGTTTCTAAAAATGATGACTGGACAAAGAAAATGTGGTATAATTGTAAAAATCAAGTACTGTTCATCTATAAGGAAAAATAAAATTATGTTATTTGTAAGAAATGAATACAGGAGAGCATTACATTGAATGAGATAAGCTAAGCTCAGAAAGACAAATATCACATTTTGATTAATATGCAGCATGTAGTCTTAAAGAAAATAGCATGATTGTGAAAGGGGATCCTTTGGGGGAAACCCATGGAAGGAAGCACAGAGAAAGGAGAGAATGAGGTGGTGGAAGGATATTATAGTTACATTACAAATATATGTGTGAAAGAACATAATGAATCTACCAACAACTTAAAGAAGAGCTAGGTGAAAAAAAAAAAAAAAGCTAACAGATACGGTGAATTTGATTCAAGTACAGTATATGAGTTGTAACTATCATCATAAAACCTTCCGGGTAGAATTAAGTTAAAAAAAATCCTTAATACTGAGAATTTCTTTTAAAAAACAAACAAAACAAAAACCCTCCTCTTACCAGTTCTGAAAAATCTGCAGCCTCCAGGTCACTTAATGCTGTGTCTAATTCCATCTATAGAAAAAAATATATGAACAGTTGAGTGTGCAGAACCTTTTTATTTTGATGTAGTCCCATTTGTTTAGTCTCTCTCCAATCTGTTGTACCCTGGAACTTTGTTCAAAAGTTTCTGCCTATGCCTATAAGTTCTATTGTCTCTCCTACTCTGCTCTGCAGCAGTTTCAGAGTTTCAGGTCTGATGTTGAGGTTTCTAATCTATTTTGAGTTGATATTAGTGCATGGTGACAGGCTAGGTTCCACTTTGAATTTTTCCATGTGGCTAAGGCCTTCTATCTCAAAGGCAAAGTTGCCTACTAGTTTTCCACTTTCTATGTTGGATTTTATTTTCTTTGAAAATCTTGGCAGTACCAGTATTTTAACATCTATTTTTTAAATTGTGAATGTTGGGTGTTTTTTGTTTTGTTTGTTTGTTTTGTAATATGGCCTGAGTTTCTTCTTTGGCTGAAAAATGACCATGGAATAATGGTTCATTTAATGCTGACAAAAATGCTGTGACTAAACATATTACATTATGAGCTACACTTGATGAAAATTTATGATATCTGTTCAACTGTTCAACAACAAATTATACTCGATTTATAGAACTGATTAAACTGAAACTAGCCATTATGAAATCTTATGCTTGCTAAGCTACATACTGGAAAATCCAAAAATTAAACATATATAGTTGTAAAGAATGATTTTGCTGGCTTGCTGGTGTAGCTTAGTAGTACAATGTATACAAGAGACCCAGGATTTAATACCCAGCACCAAAGAAAAGAAAAGCCAAATAATTTTTTTAAATGAAGTATTATTTTGCTATTATTAATAAGCTATTTCATCAGACTATCTTTTCACTAATGCTACTATTTGTTAATCATTCTGTCCACTTTTTAAAAATTTTTTTTGGCCAGTCCTGGGGCTAAACTCAGGACCTGAGCACTATCCTTGGCTTCTTTTTGCTCAAGGCTAGCACTCTGCCAACTTGAGCCACAATGCCACTTCTGGCCTTTTCTATATATGTGGTGCTGAGGAATCGAACCTAGGGCTTCATGTATACGAGGCAAGCACTCTTGCCACTAGGCCATATTCCCAGCCCCATTCTGTCCACTTTTAATCTGTATAAAACATAATTCTGAAGCTGAGTGCTAGAGGCTCATGCCTGTAATTCTAACTAGTGAGGAAGCTGAAATCTGAGTATCACAGTTCGAAGCCAGCCCAGTCAGGGAAAAAAATCTGTGAGACTCTTATCTCCAATCAGCCACCCCCAAACCAGAAGTGTAGCTGTGGATCAAAGTGGTAGAGCACTAGCCTTAAGCAAAAAAAAAAAACAAAAAAAAAAACAACAAAAAAACTCTGGGACAGTGCCCAGAACCTGAGTTCAAGCACTCTTAATAACAAAGCAAGGGGCTGGGAATATGGCCTAATGGCAAGAGTTTCCCTAGTATATATGAAGCCCTGGGTTCGATTCCCCAGCACCACATATATAGAAAACGGCCAGAAGTGGTGCTGTGTCTCAAAAGGCAGAGTGGTAGCCTTGAACAAAAAGAAGCCAGGGACAGTGCTTAGGCCCTGAGTCCAAGGCCCAGGACTGGCAATAAATAAATAAATAAACAAACAAACAAACAAATAAATAAATAAATCAAAACACCTAATTCTGACTTTACATTATAAAATTAAAGTAATAAAATTTCATTATGATTTCTGAAAAGAATTGATTTTAGGGAAAGTTCAAATGCAAAATAAAAATAGAGAGTCAATTCTGATTTATAAAGAATCATTTATCTAAGTTTACTCCATTGTAGTACTATACCTCATTAATCGATTGCCTGTGTGTGTGTGTGTGTGTGCGCGTGCGTGCGCGCGCTGGTCCGGGTGATTGAAATCAAGGCCCGAGTGCTGTTCCTGAGCTTTTTTGCTCAAGGCTGGTTTTCTACCAGTTGAGCCACAGAGCCACTTCTGGCTTTTTCTGAGTAGTTTGCTGGAGATAAGAGTCTCACTAACTTTCCTGTGTCAGTTGGCTTCAAATCATGATCCTCAGAGCTCAGCCTCCTAGGAGTTAGGATTACAGGCATGAGCCACCAGTACCCAACTCAATTGCATTTTTAATTCTTACCCATACTCCCAACAATTACAAAGAGCCTAAGGAAAACAAAAGAAGGTAAAGCTTACAGTAAGACAATGGTTTGGATTCTTATTTATCACCTAAGATTACCTTGATTTCCTGTGGAAGTATGAGCCACCGAACTCCAGGGAGGTTGTCTAGAAGCACTGAACTAGAAACGTCATATTGTTGAGCACTGGGAGAGACACTGGAATGTAGTTTAGCACAGTGAAGTGCTCTTTGAAAGAACAAGTAGAAAAAATCATCCAAACAAGGAACGTTCTCAACCTGACAAAAGGCACTGAAAAAATAAGATTTATAAGTTAGCAAACAAGCTCAGGGACAGCACAGAGGCCCTGAGTTCAAACCCCAGATTGGTACAAAAACAGAAACACACAAAAAATTGAGATCAGTTCAAAGAAATACTTACCCATCTAAAGAAGCATATATAAATTTTAAGGTTTGGGCAACATCTTTTGTCATATTCTTTAGCTGGGGAAGAGGAACTCTAGAAAAAAAAGTGCTCGTTTTATTTATAGCATAATCACAATGATATTTATCTAAAAGACTACACACACACACACACACACACATACACAAAGTCTATGTCAATTATGAGTCAAACTGTGGAAAACCATTGCTTATTACATTAGTAATTGATCAGCTGTAGCTCCAGATTTAGGTTTCTAGCATGAATCAAATAGGCAAATTCTACCATGGGTTAAATATGTAAATTTAATAAATTGTCTACGACTTTTGGCTGGTGCCTTCAGTGTGCATGAACAGTCTCTGCTCAGTTCTTATGAAGGCCCTTCCTTTCCGTCTCTAAATTCCTGTGTTTATTTTGCAATTGTGTTTTTTATTTCTTCTCTTGTCTTTTGGGTTACTATTTTTAAAAAAAAAAAAAGGCTTAAAGACAAATGTTTTCTTCTGCCATTATTTCCTAAATTATTTTACACTGGATATTCTCTTATTCATATAAACTCATACTTTCAAATACTTAGTTCTTCATATTCCAACTCACTGATATCCAGCAGTCTCCTACAACAGTCCATTATAACCCATCCACCAATAGCAAGATACACACCAGTAAAGCGTGCCATCACACAGCAGGAAGGTGTCAAAGCACCACTAGCCCTTCAGGTTAAAATTTTTGAACCCCACATATGTGACTGTACTGCTTTTGTCAAAATAAAGCCTTCAAAACATAAAAACTTTTTCTGGAAGTATAGGGGATTGAACTTGGCTTCATGTCTGTTTGGTTTTCTTGCTCAAGGCACTCTACTGACCCCACCCATTTTTGTTGGTTAATTTGAGATTGAGTTTCTGATTTTTTTGCCCAAGCTAACTTCAAACCTCAATCCTCCAGGTCTCAGCCTCCAGTATAGCTAATATTACAGATGTGAGTCACTGAGACCCAGCTTAAAACATAATTCTGGTATTTTTCATTGCAACCATGTTCAGGTACTTTTCTCAAGAAATTACTATTGAGAACTTACTAACTTGCTTCTTGTCTGTATATACATACAGTATATCCCTTCTAAGACTGAGCTCAAAAGTCCTGCCATTTCTCTTTCTCTTCTGGACAACTTGGTTTTGGGAGGGAGCCCAGTGACATATTTTGGGGACACTCAGGTAGTTCTAAGGAGAAGTATCTGTGGCAAGGAACCAAGGCAATAAGTTTAGGTGTAATCCACTGTAGTTCCAAGGTTAGACCAAAAGCCAGAAGCACCTACGTTACCATTTTATTTTAGAACAATAAATCACATATGAGATAATAAATGTTTACCACCTCAGTTTCAATAAGTTTTTTGGAATAGCTTGCCATGCAGAAAGAGGTAACTACTGTTAAATAACAAAAGAAATCTCATTAACAAATAGAAAACGGTGGTATATTGGCTAGATAATGGTTTTGTTCTTTTGTTTTCCTGTCCACTTGTCTTTCTTAGAATCCATGTAGTAGGAAGAACTCAGATCTTCATTCAGTTTCCAGTTCTGCTTCATGCTGCTTATCTGACTAACAAAGTTTACTTTTGGTTTTACTTTCCTCATCTGTAAAATGGAGCCCGTAATCACTAGTACATCTGGCACTAATTTTGAAAAATAAATGAGCTTGATTGAAATAAAGCACCTCATACAGTTCATGGGTTTATGGTCTGTTAATCATGAATGTTAAGCCTGTCTCTATTACTAACTACAAAAATAAGATGTATTTCAAAATACTTATAAAAAAGTTCTGAGGAAGACCATAACAGTTTAAGATTTATCACTAGAGAAGTTACAGATTTTCAATATTTTGTTAGAGACATTCAACCTTGGGCAAATATCCTTCTGACCCTAATTTTCCCACAACAATAAGTAAATTACAAATATGCAAAATTTGTATAACATCACTGTTAAAATTTCGAGCAGAAGACAAATCATCTCTTAGCCATTTCTGTACCACAAACGAGAAAAGTGTACAGACAGCCAATAGACTCTGTGTGTCCAGGTAAGCCTGCAATGCACCTTTATGCCATATTCATACTAGATGAGCACAGGTAACCACCGGTACTTGTACGTGTCATTACATTATAAAACTGCCATTAGTTTGCCTTTTGACCAAATGTCCCAATTTTAGTGAAATCAAATTTGTTACTATAATTTTCAAGATATTTCTTATATTCAATAAAAATGTCAACTTACTCTTCAGCAGGTAGGCCAATTATCAACAACTTGTCCGATTCTTTTAAGTAAGCTATATGAATTTGCTTCCCATTTAAAAGGAGGGATGAACTAAGGGAAAATAAATTCAAAAAGTTAGAGTATCTGTAAATGTCACCAAGTTATAAAACTTACTTGTAAGTTTTGGCATGACTTAAAATATATGATTTATAAAGTTATTATTTAACATGCAAATTTGTTGGCATAGAACTGCCAATCAGAAAAGGCAAGGAATTATTTTCTAAAATGTTTTAAAACCAGAAACAATGCAAGTTACTGTAGGTCACACAAAAATAGACTTATTGTTTTCTTCAAAAGAAAGCTTCTATCCCAGTTGGGTACATTATACCTTTGCTCACTTTTGAACATGACATGTTAAGGAAATAAAAAAAAAAAAAAAAGAATGTCATCCCAAATCAGTAACCACCCAATATGGCATTTAAACATATAAACAAGTAACCAAAACATAACTCAATTGAGGCTGGGAATAAGGCCTAGTGGTAGAACGCTTACCTCGCATACAGGAAGCCCTTGTCGATTGTGCAGCACCACATATATAGAAAAAAGCCAGAATTGGCACTGTGGCTCAAGTGGTAGAGTGCTAGCCTTGAGCAAAAATAAGCCAGGGACAGTGCTCAGGCCCTGAGTTCAAGACCCAGGACTGGCCAAAAAAACAAGAAAAAAACAACAACCATAACTCAAGGAAATTCTTGGGGTTAATGGATAGAATCATTGTGGAACAGTTTTGAGGAACACATACTTAGGTCAAAAGTGATCAAACTGGATATTTTGCAATATGCATAATTAATTTTATGTCAAGTACATGACTCGAAGGTGCAAAAAGCCAATGTGATATCAGAAGAAACACAATGAACCATGGAAATATAGAGAATGTAAGTGTGTAGACTTTTAAATATGAATATCAAACATCTTTCTTACTAATTTACTTTATTTTTCTTTACCATTTTATGTATCATTTAAAAATGAATACTTTTAAAAAGTTTTTTTAAAGTGTGTATGCAACAAGATATTCATATTGCTATGGTATGTACATCTACTGTTTCTTTAAAATTACTTGTTTTTACTGTGTGTACATTTGTACCTCATCACTAACAAAACCTACTATTAAGTAAGATGATACCTATCCTGTAAGGTATCAGAAAAAGCTGACCTACATGAAGAAATTTAATTTTCTTTTTTCCTTGCCAGTGATTGAACCAAGCACACTGCTAGCTAGCATAGAGCTAGTACACTGTAGCTAGCCTTTTACACAAAGGAGCTTCAAACAAGTTGCCTTTTAAAAAGATACCTGCACCTCAAAAATATTATGGCAAATTGTAGAAGATAGTCACATGTAATCACATATGACTCCATTCATACAAAATGTCTAGAACAGGGACATGTATAGCGTTTGGACAGAGTGTAGTTAAGCAAGGTGATAGTGAAAAGGCATAGCACTTCTCTCTGAGGTGATAAAAGTGTTCTAAAATTGAATTTGTGGTAGTTGCACATATCTGAATATATTTGGAGCTATTTATTGGTACACCTTTAAAGTGGGTGATTGTATTGTTTATGATCTCTCTATCTCCATAAACCACTTAAAAAGTGAAAGAAAAAAAAAGCCAGGGTCCAGTATCTCACACCTGTATTCCTAGCTGCTCAGAAGGCTGAGATCTGAGGATCCTGGCTTGTAGCTAGCGAGGACAGAAAGTCCATGAATGGAGCTATGGCTCTCAAGTGGTAGGGTACTAGCCTTGAGCAAGAAAGCACAAGGACAGTGCCCAGTCCCTGAGTTCAAACCCCAGGATAGGTGCACATGCTCTCTCTCTGAGTCTCTGTCTCCGTCTCTGTCTCTGTCTCTGTCTCTCTCTCTCATACACACACACAAACAAACACACACACACACACACAGTGACTTGAGGTACAGCTCAGTGGTATACAGCATTTGCCTAGCAAAGTGGGAGGCCTTCTGTTTGATTTCAGCACTGCAAAATGAAATACAAATACAAATAAAAGGGGTTTAGCAAAGTGCTTTTATAAATACAGATTTAGACCCTGAATGAGGTCTTGAGTACTACTGTCTGCAGAAGGAACTAATTTCTATTTATGACTACATAAAAATTCAAGGATTTAAGCATGACTTATCTAGGAAAACAAAGAAATTCTTCCTATTGTCTAACATATACAACCTTTTAAAAATGTAATAATTTTTATGAGAATGTAGGAAAAGAAAAACTGAGGCTTAAAACCCTAACTTAATATCTCACGAGTAATACAGTGCTCTTAAAATTTGATTTTTATTTTATTTTTTTGCCAGTCCTGGGGCTTGAATTCAGGGCCTGGGCACTGTCCCTGAGCTTCTTTTGCTCAAGGCTAGTACTCTACCACTTGAGCCACAGTGCCACTTCTGGCTTTTTCTGTTTATGTATTGAGACTGTTTCCAAGTAATCAGCAAAAAGCAAAGCTGGAGGCATAGCTCAAGTTGACTGTAAGCTAGAAGCAAGAAGCCAAGAAAGCATTAGGCCCCTGAGTTCAAATCCTAGTACTCTCCTATACACACACACACATACAATTTGACATTAATTTTGCTTACAGGGGATAAATAATTCTGAACAGATCTCCTAAACAGTATTCTAAATTTTTCTGTGACTTCTGTGAAAACAGTATTTTCTGTGAAAAAAAAAAATTCTTGCCAACCACAAAAGCATTGTCTAGCAAGTTAACAATCATAATAAAAGCACAAGACAAAAATCCTAATTCCATGTTTAAAAGATAATACTTTGATGAAGAACATATAACACAATTATGTTTAAAATGTGCCCAAACACCCAGATCTAAAGCTGTATTGAAAACCTACTATATAAACAAAGTACATTATTCTGGATATAATGTTGATGAACAAAATATCTGCAGATATCCCATCTATCAGCACAGATAACTACATTATAGATACAAGTATATGTAGCACTTTGTTAGAACCACATATGTTGAAAAAAAACTGCTAGAGAGCTAAAGCTAAATAGAAATTAATTATTACCTGGTAACTGGTGTCCCAGTTACATTTTCCAGCATGTCACAGAGTGTGAGAAAAATCCCTCTCACACTTTTAAGTTTCTGAGATGCTTCAGACTTTGGATAATGATACAGAATTTCCTGCTGTTAAGTGAAAGGAAACAAATGATGAACTCTCTGTACCCTCAAATTTCCAACTATTATTTCTGTTGTGGTAAGTTCAGATTCCATATTAAGAACAAGAAAGGTATCTTTTCCAGGAGAGAAGCTTGCCTTGAACCTTTAAGTTAGCATTTAAAATACTCCATTTGCCAGTGTGTCTTTGGTGTCAGATTTACCATTCTGTTCTGTGCTGCTATAAAATCCTTCTTTTCTCTAAATAATAAATAAATACATAAATAAATAAATACTATATTTGAAAATAAGTCAGAAACTGCCGGTTGGTCATAATACTGAAATACAGTAATTAGGATACTGATTATTTTAAATTGCAATTAATTTCTAACAGTCTTCTTTTTTTTTTTTTTTTTTGCCAGTCCTGGGCCTTGGACTCAGGGCCTGAGCACCGTCCCTGGCTTCTCTTTCCTTAAGGCTAGCACTCTGCCACTTGAGCCACAGCACCACTTCTGGCTGTTTTCTATATATGTGGTGCTGGGGAACTGAATGCAGGGCTTCATGTATACGAGTCAAGCACTCTTGCTACTAGGCCATATTCCCAGCCCTTAACAGCCTTTTAAATTTTAATCTCTGTAACAATTTCTATTCTTAATCCTTTATTACATTTCACTCCGTATGTATTCTTACTCCCTACAGCTAATACAACTCTATACATCATATGGAACTATTAGGAATCTTTACATTCAATTTCCTTCAGACTGACTTACAGAAGATCATCTCTTCATTCAGGATAAGATTATAAAATATGTATGTAAACTTAAGACAAACTGCAATTATGCTTGCAAAGTGAGAATGTAACAATAAAGTAAAATGAACAGAAAGAAAGAGTATGGTAATGTTTTATAATCTTAGCCATCTTAAATTTGAAAGGGTTTTCATTCTACAAATTAATTTGAATTCAAATGTTAAAAGAGTACATTTTATTCTAAATTGTGCAAAGTAGTAGTCAATAAGATAATACACAATTTTTTTTTATTTTAAGCATGTGCAGTGGTTTTCTATTTCCAAGAACAGTATATTCCAAGGATACAAATATAGCAGATTAAAATAATAAATCACTCAGGATGTGCAGTGTGCTAATACTTTTAATAGTTGTATGTAGGGAGGGGGTGCCAGTACTAGGGATGGAACTAATGGCTTCATGTTCTCACTTGGCTTTTCACTCACAGATGGCAGTGTACCACTTGAGCCACACCTTCAATCCACTGTACTACTTTTAAAACACAAAGAAATGAGCCACTGTATTTCTCACTTTTTGCTGCTACTTAGTCAATATCTATTTTTCCTCATAGGGTAAGTTGAAAACAGACAAAATAAAAACTTTTGGCTGGAAACCAGGGATAATTCAGAGTAGCTTCCAGTTCATTCCTTGTTTTGATTATATCATCACAGATTAACAGTCACAAGGCTAAACTCCTCAAGTATTATCCTATCTTTTCCTGGATTCTCTCTAAAGAATTTATCTTGTGTTAGAAGATAATTACTTGTGTTATCCATAATTACTAACATGCTGAGTATATACTGGAAATTTTACAAGTGGACAAATACAATGATCAATTAGAAATAGCTGTTTTTCATACCTAGTAAACACATTCAACATATACAATTTACTTTGGGAGATAGTGGTCAAATACACTTTGCTTAATAATTCAAACTGTCTTGTAATGTTTCCATTGTAAGAAAACACTACTTTATCCTAAGAAATTAGTCATAAAACATTATTTTAGCCTTAGAAATTAAGTCAAACATCAATTAAGATCTTCTGCTATGTCCATCTAAGACAGAAATTTAATTCTTGACTAAGAGGTACTTTTATTGTTTTAGCCAAAACATCGAACACTATTTCAAACAATCTTTGATTATTTTTTCAAATCTTCCAGTTTATGATCCTTACGTTCTAAATCTTGTAACTTAAAAATGACAAGTGTTTTTTGTTTGTTTGTTTTTGGCCAATCCTGGGGCTTGGACTCAGGGCCTGAGCACCGTCCCTGGCTTCCTTTTGCTCAAGGCTAGCACTCTGCCACTTGAGCCATAGTGCCACTTCTGGCCGTTTTCTGTATATGTGGTGCTGGGGAATCGAACCCAGGGCCTCATGTATACGAGGCAAGCTCTCTTGCCACTAGGCCATATCCCCAGCCCCAGAATGACAAGTTTTTACCAAATACACAATGTCATAAAAAAGCAATAGGAAAAGTATTTCAAGATTGTCATTAAAGGGTGTGAAACATTCGTAAATACACATTTTAAAGGCTAAATATAAAAGTAGGTAACTCACTTTAATTCTTCCTTAAATCAAACTAAAACATGCTTACACATTTACTGAAAAGACTATATATAAAAGGTCCTTACTTTTTACCTCCACTTCCAAGCACAGACTCACCTCTTCCTTTGATGTTTCTGAGTCAATCTGTAGTGTGAGATACATGACGATATGTGGAGAATTTAGAGTATTCTGCTGGACGCTTTCAACCTCCTCTTCCCAGAAGAACTTCACTAAATCACTTGTGCTTGACTGTTTCTTTTTCTTTGTTTGTTGGATAGCTTCCTTTTTCACAGCATATGCATTTTCAAATGTCAATTTTACCTTAAAAATTAAAATGAGGCAAAATTAGCTGCATTTTTCACAAAGATGGATTCTTGCTTGCATATATACTCAGGTGTATATTGTATGGATAAGTCATTCTAGAGCAAAGGACCCTGATGGGAGAGGTTATGTGTTCTATTCACTTATACTAGTGCCCAGCTTCTTGCATAGTGGCTGGCACATGTAAAAATTTACCAAGGATGAATATAATTTATTTAATCTTAATTACTGACTACAAAAACAAGAAATGCCATGAAAAGGTCAGACAGAATATGACCTAAGGGGCTGGGGATATGGCCTAGTGGCAAGAGTGCTTGCCTTGTATACGTGAGGCCCTGGGTTCAATTCCCCAGCACCACATATACAGAAAATGGCCAGAAGTGGCACTGTGGCTCAAGTGGCAGAGTGCTAGCCTTGAGCAAAAAGAAGCCAGGGACAGTGCTCAGGCCCTGAGTCCAAGCCCCATGACTGGCCAAAAAAAAAAGAATATGACCTAAGGGTGTATTCAAGTTATATTACATTATGATATTGATAGCACTGATTCAACTGAAGAAGAGAAAATGAAGAGAGGAAGGATCAAGATCAATTTCACACTACCAGATTTTACTTTCAAATGGGGAGGTATTTCAAATATATTCTCAGACATTCTTTGCAGTCCTTTATAGTGATAATCTGTCAAGTCTATCAAGATAGTTTTAGCTTCGTACCCTGATCTGAAGATTGGTAAGAATCCAGAATTTGGCCATTTTCCAACTCCTTGGTTTTCCTGAGGCATTCATCTAAGTGCCAGTTGACTAAAGAAATACCACTGGGAATTTTGAGTATATTAAGTTCCACTGAATGAAGTAAATTTTGTATAATGTGGACATCATAAGCCTAGTATGTACAAGTACTCGTAATGTTTAAAATCTTAGAGTATAACTGAGTAAAATGGTAATAATCTACAATATTCTAAGTATTAAAGTCTAATAACTTCTTTAAAATAAAATTAAAAGTAAAAAGTAAGGAATATATGAGAAAATTTTCCCTTAGTTTCTTTTTTGTTTTCCAAAATACACTACTATAGACATAAGACTTTTATAATATACTTCTAAAATAATAGAGACTTAGTGATATATATTTATGATGGGATTGTATTCAAAAGTTGTATATAGACAAAATACCTTTGAAATATTATTAGGGAAGTAATGCCATTTTGGAGTACAACATAGTTACTAAATACAATAAATTTAACTCAGTTCTTCTTCCATTCTTAAAATAAACTGCTAGCTGGGTACCAGTATAATAACAGCTACTCAGGAAGCTAAGATCTGAGTATCACAGTACAAAGACAAGTCCAGGCAGGAAGATTTTTGTGAGACTCTTATCTCCAATTGACTAACCCCCCCTAAAAAAAAATAATCCAGAAGTAGAGTTGTGGTATAAAGCTGTTGGCAGATGTGGCACTTCAAAGTTATATTGTATAAAAAAAAATACATGTATCTTTAAACTCAGAACCCCACATAATATAGCAAGATGCCTATCCTTTAAAGCATGACATGGACCAATAGCAGATATGTATTTGCTTTCCTATACTTACTGAACAAGTGCCCAAAATAGTCAAACCATAATTTCTTTCTTTCTTTTGTTATGCCAAATATATACAAATGAACTTGTAAACAAATGTAAGTATAATGTAACTTTGTACTAAATATGAATGTGGTTGAGTTCTGCCAACACTCTCAGTATATCTGTACTGCAACTGACATAGGCAAGAAATGAGGAGTTCTGATATGTAGCCATCTTATTTGGGGAAGGCTGATTCAGTTACTAAAATGCTACAGTTCTTTGTTACTTATTTATTACTGGCTGCTAAGTCTTTTGAGGTACCTTAGAATCTTGGCGGAGCCAAGGATCTGCTTACATGTAGGAGCTAAAGAATATAATAGCAAACTGGTTTCTGATGGTTAATATTTCAAATACCACCCTCTCTCCATATATATATATATATCCCTTTAGCCATTTGTAGTCATTGCTTGTGCCAAGCTATCAGTCACTCCATTGTTTTCATCTTAAATTTCTAAAGATATCTAAATTTATAGTGAGTGTATGTGTGTGTGTGTGTGCACCCACTGCCATGTGTGCAAACACACATGAGTGTATTTAAGAGAAGACAGTGAACATAATAACTTTTACTTTTTAGAAAACAAGGAATTTCATCATGGATCATATTAGAGGATATCAAATCACACACATGAATTTTATTCATGTTAACCAATCTGAAAATGACTTTATCATTTCACTACCTCATAGATCCTCTAACCTGCTTAAAGCATATGATCTGTACCTTCCAAGAGAAAGATTAAATACTATTCCTAATAAAAGGTAGAAAACTTTCAAAATACATTAAGTATCTTCAAATATCATTTATGTCATAAAATGCTGATATTTAGACTATCATTGTGACTTATAGAAGAAATTTATTTTTATGTTCAATGACTAAAATAATCAACAGTTCAGAATAAAAGCTTACCTAAGTAACACAAATCAAGAAAACAATATAATTAGATTTTAAAATAAACAAAATAGTATTAAAAATTTTCTAACATGAGTCGTTTTAAAAACTCAGAAAACAGGGGCTGGGAATTTGGCCTAGTGGCAAGAGTGTTTGCCTCCTACACATGAAGCTCTCAGTTCGATTCCCCAGCACCACATATATGGAAAATGGCCAGAAGGGGCGCTGTGGCTCAGCTGGCAGAGTGCTGGCCTTGAGCGGAAAGAAGCCAGGAACGGTGCTCAGGCCCTGAGTCCAAGGCCCAGGACTGGCCAAAAAAAACCCAAAAACCTAAAAAAAAAAAAAAAAACTCAGAAAACAGACCACTGAATAGTTGTTTAAAACGACTCTTCTAGGAACTGGATTGGTCTCAATCAATACAGATGGTAGTTAAAATGGAAAAGTGGTAATTAATGTATGCTTCTATAATTTTTGCTACTGCTGCTTTATTTAGAATGATTTTTATTAGTGTTTAAAAGATTCAAGAATAAATGTAACTCCCATATTATGCATGATAATTTTCAGGAACTTAAAAAGAAATACAAAATGTATGCACTTTATGTAACTCATTGTAAAATGTAGCAAAAGAATGTCCAGACCTGCATGGGCCCAGGAATACAAGATAGAACTCTCTCTATGTTTTCAGAGGTCACAGCAACATCATTCACAGCAACAAGGACATCACCTAAAATCAGAATAGTGAAAGATAGTTGTGGGAATATACAAACTGCAAAGACATTTGGTATTGAAACATTAAAAACAATCTACTCTGATTTAATCAAGTACAATGGAGAAGGTGCTAAAGATATACAGGGACTTATCCAAGGCTGTATGCCACACTAGTAGGTCACCTATAACCACTGCACTCTATTCTTCCCACTTTAAAATACTGCCCAATAGAACTGTAACTAACTACAGCCTATGGACATGTCAAGAAATGAATATTCTCATTTGTGATTTATTTAGGAGAGTTATGTAAAAAATGGAAAGTTTTAAGTATAATCTAAGTAGTGTACTTAATGAAACAATCTAATCACTGAGACCCCCAGTAAAACAAAACAAAAATCAGCTAATCATTCTAATTACATCCATATAATATACAACATAATTCAATATGCTGTGGTCTTATTGCTATCACTGATTTGTGTCTATATCTAGTTATGTGCTTCAAAGGATCCAACCATATCAAACTATGCATCAGGTTTCACTTTTTAAAAATCCCCTTTTCCATGACTATTCTTTAACTGTGCATGTTTACCAGATTTGATAATAAAATATAGATCAATGTTAAAATGGAAGTTTACTTTCAGAATATAATTAAATGTGTCACTGAAACACCAGCAAAATATGTGAACAGAAACACAATATACCTAAGTTATTTTTCTCATCATTCAAAAACATACCATTAGGCAATCAATTAAACAACACATGCCTCTATTCATTCAACAAGTACTTTTCAAGCACATACCCAAGAACAAATACTACTCTAGGAATTTCAGATGAGGTAATTAAATATAAACCACTCTATTCTCATACTTCTTAAAGGTCTCAGGGGCAGATGGATAATAGAAATCTACAGAGGTGAAATAATGTAGCAGACAAGTCTTCCTGGATCTCTCATGGTTCCACACATCTGGCAAGCAGAGGAAGCAGAAACTTTGTTCTCTTTTCAGGCATGCTTGTATGTTGGGATCCAGCCTTTGGACTTGACGGGGGATGGGCATTGGGAGCGCTCCTGAGACACCGCCCTTCCCCCAGCCCTGGGGAATGCGGAAGCAGGCCACAATTCTCTGGGTCCAGAACCAGAAGAACCGGCTTTGCGGACAGCCCCCAAACTTTCTCACCAGCCCATGCGCCCCCAGTCTCCCCCTGGCCTGGCGCTTTCCCAGTGATGTTAGCTCATGAGGGGGCCACATGGCAAGCTCGTAGCCTATCAGCGTCCTGGCAGGTCAGTCCCCTTTCCTTCCTTCCTATCATTTGCCTTTACCCCGCCTTAATAAATCAGATTGCTCTTGAAGCATCTCCGAGACGCGTATGCCTGGCTTTCTTCACGGGTAAGAAGGGAGGTAAGCGATCTCGTTCGACCGTGTGCACGTGAGGTCTGTGCTGACTCCCCCACTCCACCCTGGCCTTACCTGCGTGTCGGGTAACCAGGGGAGAGGGTGAGAAAGGGAGCTGTTAGAAGCATAGCTGAGCCTTGATCCCCGTGCCAGGGGAGGCGACCCGAGCCGGACACTTGTATAGTGAACAGCCTTGGATGAAGCAAGAACAAAGTCTTGCTCAGTACCTTAGTATTCATAATTGTTTAAATGCATGGTATTCCCTAAATGCAAAGTTCCTCAGCTTTATGTAAACCACCACTAGGTGTCTTGTTCTCTTTAGGAGTGTAGAACAGATGGAAATGCTGACACTTGTGTTGTTCCTTCCTCTTACTGATATTCTACTCTGTGAAAAAAGCACTGAGTTAGCTCATATTCCTTAGACCATTCAATGAAGGCTTATAAAGGCTGTTAGATACTCACGAAGTGATATCCAGTTGAGAGCTACAAATGTGGGCCCAGAGTCATAGTCAACTGCTACAGTACCTGAGGTCAGCTAGGAGCCCTCTCCCATCCTTCTTCCTTCCTCCTCCCCCTTTCCTTTCCTTTTCTTTTCCTTTACCTCTCCCTTCCTCCCTCCTTTCCCTCTTTTGTTCTTTGTTCTTTCTTTCTTCTCTCTCCTCATTTAACTTTCTGGCATTTGAGGGGCAGTATTGGAATTTAATCTTGAGCTGGGAGGCAATTACTACTACTTGAGCCACATACCAGGCACACTAGGACCTTTCTTAAAAGAACTTGCAAACTGTCAGAGCATTAGCAGGACTCTCCAATTATAAATCTTTGCAATATCCAGCAAATAAAGGAGAATGAGAGAAATATTTTCTTTAGGGATAGGTGTAGCTCAGTGGAAGAGAGCATGCCTTGCATACAACAAGGCCTTGGATCTGATTCCCAGCACCATGAAATGCCTAAAATAAAAACTAAAACTAAGAATACTATTCCATATAGATAGGCCAGCCATGAAGACTTTGCAAGACAACACAAAACTCCCAAGTTGGACAAATATACCTAAAATAAATCCAGGTATTACAGATAATGCTCATTAAGTGTTACTGAAATAAAAGAAACATTTAAATGATTATACTAACTCACTCTTCAATGTTCTTCAAAATCCCTATTCTTTTTAATGTTATTAATATCTTCTATTAAACTGTATATGATTTTGTTACACTGGCTATTGTCTATATGCTTATCTGAACTACGGAAGGGGAAGAAAAATGAGGGAGGGTGTAACAAATAAGACAAGAAATGTTGGGCTGGGGATATGGCCTAGTGACAAGAGTGCTTGCCTCATATACATGAGGCCCTGGGTTCAATTCCCCAGCACCACATATACAGAAAATGGCCAGAAGTGGCGCTGTGGCTCAAGTGGCAGAGTGCTAGCCTTGAGCGGGAAGAAGCCAGGGACAGTGTTCAGGCCCTGAGTTCAAGCCCCACGACTGGCAAAAAAAAAAAAAAAAAGACAAGAAATGTACACTACCTTATTATGTAACTTTACCCCCTCTGTACATCACCTCATCAATAACGTTTAAATTAAAAAATAAAAACACACAAAAATACATTCTATTTAAAAAACTTCAAATCACATTTGTTAAATTTTACTAGAGTAAATGTATTTTGGTAAGCAGTATTTTCTTTGTGAAAATCTTATTTAAAACTACTCTTTATGATGTGATAGGCAACATGGAGGCAAGCAGCATGAACTTGTGGCATAATAAGTATAATTTCCCATTCCAAATAAAATTTGGATCTGAGGATAGTGGTTGTAAGCCAGCCTGGGCAGGAAGATTTATGAGACTGAGCTCCAATTAACTACCAAAACACCAGAAGAGGAGCTGTGGTAGACCAGTAGCTTTTTTTTTTTTTTCCAAAACACACATTTTAGAGACTGTCATCAGTCTCCTGATCCTGAGTCACTAGGGTTACAGATCTCAGCCATCTGCTCACAGCTTCACTGGCTATGGTTAAGAAGGGGTCTCACTTCCTGCCTAGGTGTGTATTTGGACCCTTATGTTTAAAAAGAAGTCTCGCTTCCTGCCTATGTGAGTACCTGGACCATTATGCATCACTTTCAAGATTCCCATAGTTGTTTGGATGACAGACGTGTGCTACTGCATCTAGCTTCCCTCAATTGAGAGGGGAGTCTTGTGGATTTTTTTGTGGATTTCACTACTATGCCAGGTATTTATCAGTCCTCAGTCTGTTAAGAATACGTAGCTCTGGTTTTTTTTGTTTTTTTGCCAGTCCTGGGGCTTGAACTTAGGGACTGAGCACTGTTCCTGGCTTCCTTTTGCTCAAGGCTAGCACTCTACCACTTGAGCCACAGTGCCACTTCAGGCTTTTTCTGTGTATGTGGTGCTGAGGAATGGAACCCAGGGTTTCATGCATGCTAGGCGAGCAATCTACCACTAAGCCACATTCCAGCCCCTAATTCTGGTTTTTACTACATCCTGCACCCAGAATTACTATTAACTGTATGTCTCTTCAAACAAGGACTAATGTTCATGAGGCATACTTACCAATTAATATCTGTCCATTCTTCATAGCAGATCCTCCAGGCATTAGGCCATGTACCACAAGCCTCTCTCCATTGCCCTGCTTTCCAGTTCTTTTCCAGCTCCACTTGGTCTGATGGATAATTCCAAACAGTACTTCCAGAAGTTTAAGCTGCTCTTTGGCTTTGCTGAGAGTTAATTTTTTGGGATTTACATAAATATTCACATCTTTATACCGCTGTTGGACAATGATACCTGCCTTCTGATTGGACTGATGCTTTAGAATGGATACTGGCCCATGATCATTGCTATTTTTTTTATTGTAGCACTTGGATAAAAGTCTTTTACCTTTTAAAATTTTAGTAAATTGTTTGAGTTTGGGTTCATGCTTATTTCTTTCCTTGTAATCCTCCTCCTCAATGATAATCTCATTTTCACTGAATCTGACATGGTTCACGGTTGATGTAGCAGGAAAAACGCTTTCTTCTTCATCTTCACTCAATTCCAAATAAAACAGCTCACCACTTTTTTGCACACTGTCAAGCCACTCAGGCTCTAGATCACTATGAAAGATTTTTTAAAAATGTTAATATCAATCCAATGTAAGAAACAGTTCTATTTTCCTATTTGGGAGTTATGATCAGGATTACAGATAAGGAGGCAGGAGGGGGTGAAAGTTATCTTATTCTTTTAAATTCTTCTCATTTTGAATTTATTTCCTGTAAACTGTTTTTTGTATAACCATAAAGGATGGAGACCCATTTTCTTTCAGGAACTGCGTATGTTTTCTGCCAGGCAGGTATTGGGGCCCCAAGCCCAGATCTTCCCAATCATCTGGATTCTACAGTTTCCTCCCTCATATAACCTCCAGGATCTGTACTACAGTGTGTGGGGCAGGCTCAGTTGCCAAGTATTCACATCTTATTCTGAGCACTGGGCCTCATCAGCCTCTAATAGAATCAGTCTCTAATAGAAGGGGTGATGGTACATTTCTCGGCTGCTTTCACTACAGAAGCTTTGTGTACTGATAGCCAATGCTAACTCCAGGGCCCTTTAAAGGCTGAGCCCTGCAGGGTCCACCTCTTCCACAAGCACCAGATTCTGCTTTTGCTTACTGAGGAAGAGAAATGAATAGTGAATCCGTGATATCCCTCATGGTAAGTAGAAAACAGAGACATAAAGGAGTGAGTTGGAATGGTTGAGTAAGAGGATAAGTCCAAACAGCAGTAGCCCAGTGACACACATGCACACCCCTGCAAAAAATAAAACCCAGAGAGAGATCTCATCAAGTAGCCAAAATTCAATTGCTAAAACAGAAGTTAAAACTGCTATAGGAGAGATGCTGAAGGAAGTCCACGAGAGATGAGGGAAGGATCTAGAAGAAGGTAGCACTGATGGGAATGTGGCGTGGTGGTAGAGTGGTTGACCAGCATGCATGAAGCTCTGTGTTTGATTCCTCAGTACCACATAAACAGGAAAAGCCAGAAGTGGTGCTGTGGTTCAAGTGGTGGAGCGTCAGCCTTGATCAAAAACAAAGTCCTAATGCTCAGGGACAGCGCCCCAGCCCCGAGTTCCAGCCCCAGGGCAGGCCGAAAATCATGAAAGCAAGGCCCTTAGCACAGAACCAGTCCCAACCAGACCGGCGCGGACCCGGCCCCGTGCCCGGCCCCTCGGTGCGCCCGGCGAGGGGGAGCCCGCGGCCCCGGCCCCTCGGTGCGCCCGGCGAGGGGGAGCCCGCGGCCCCGGCCCCTCGGTGCGCCCGGCGAGGGGGAGCCCGCGGCCCCGGCCCCGTGCCTGGCCCCTCGGTGCGCCCGGCGAGGGGGAGCCCGCGGCCCCGGCCCCTCGGTGCGCCGGCGAGGGGGAGCCCGCGGCCCCGGCCCCTCGGTGCGCCCGGCGAGGGGGAGCCCGCGGCCCCGGCCCCGTGCCCGGCCCCTCGGTGCGCCGGCGAGGGGGAGCCCGCGGCCCCGGCCCCTCGGTGCGCCCGGCGAGGGGGAGCCCGCGGCCCCGGCCCGCAGAACCTTACGCAGAGTCGCTGCCGGCGGAGGTGTCCGAACCCCAGTCGCTGTCCGGGTCCTCGGAACCGCGGTCCTCATCCTGCGAGCCGAGCTCTGGGCGGAGCTCGTCGGGGCTCCGCCGCGAGCCGCTGGCCGCCGCGGACGCCATGCTCCGGGAAGTTGGGGCGTCTGCAGGGTCCCGGCGGCCGGGCTCCCCGTCCCCGGGCCGCCATGACGGGCCCGCGTGACTCCGGCGCCGAGCTGCCATTGGCGGCCGCCGGGTTGCCGGGGAACGGAGACGCGTCCCCAGAAGAGCGCGCAGACGCCCGGAGGGAGGGCGGAGCGCCGGCGGAGACGGCGGAGCCTCGGGGCGGCGTCCCCCGTTACCCCGCGCGGACCACGGCGCCGAGCTCGCAGCCCGGGGCCCGGAGCGCCCCCGCCGCCCGCGCCGCCCGCGCCGCCCGCGCCGCCCGCGGGTGCACTCACTCACCTTCGCAGCCTCGTGCGCGACGCCGTGGGGGTGAGCAAGACTTGACGGGGTTCTACCCACCACGTCCCCGGCCGCCGCAGTGCGGTGCGAGGGTCGAGCGTTCTTATTTTCCCCTTGTAAATCCCGACGTGAGGCGTTCTTTGTAAATACAAGGCGACCGAGACCACGGGTCGCAAGTCAGCCGTGGGGCCCGGGGTGCGCTTTCTGTGTTCGTTGTCCTTGCCAAGAATCCAGACAACCAAGCAGACCTTCCCCCACTTCACAGTTTGGACTGGCAGAGCTGGGCTGAGCTCCTCAGGCCACAACGCCGAACCGGTCCTCGCTCAGCAGCACTTTCCCCACGGGTGCCCCAAGCACACCCGCACGCACGCCCGGGCGTGCACCGTGAACGCTCACACGCGAGGGAGCACTAGGTTGCCCGGGCTGGCTTTGAACTCCTGGGCTCAAGCAATCTTGAGCAGCTGAGACTACAGTCCTGTACACCCAGCTGAAAATGTAGCCCTTCTAAGGTCATGGCGCTACTATCACAGGTATCTCACGTCTGGGATCCATGCATTCCTATTCGCACTGCTGAGGTCTGCACTCCTGGCTGCCTGCCTCTGGGTCGGTGGCCCTGACCTGGCCTGGGCACCTGGCACCTGGCCTGACCGACCCAGCCCCTTCACCATCCATTTCCCGCTCCCCCCTCCCCATTGCCATCCATTTCCTGTACATGACACTCCCGCTTCCTACAGGGTGGCTCCCCTATACTCACCGCCTTGGTGTGGGGATGGAAGCAGCCTCTCCGTGCCTCTGACATTAAACCTGTCTTTTCCCTGGACGTGTGTGGTGTGCTTTATTTGGTAGAGACTTCTATCACACCACAATTTTGCAAATATTAAAATTATTTAAAATTCCATTCTATGGCCTATACTCTGAACTCAGGAAACAACAAACGCTGGAGGGGCTGTGGGGAAAGAGGAACCCTTCTCCATTGTTGGTGGGAGTGCAAATTAGTACAACCACTTTGGAGAACAGTATGGAGGTTTCTCAAAAAGCTCAATATAGACCTACCCTATGACCCAGCCATACCACTCCTAGGCATCTATCCTAAACAGCAAAATCCAAGATATCAAAAAGGCATTTGTACTTCCATGTTTATCGCAGCACAATTCACAATAGCTAAAATATGGAAACAACCCAGATGCCCCTCCACAGACGAATGGATCCAAAAAATATGGTACTTATACACAATGGAATACTACATAGCGATTAGGAATGGTGAAATACTGTTATTCGCAGGGAAATGGTCAGAACTCGAACAAATAATGTTGAGCGAGACAAGCCTAGAACACAGAAAACAAAGGGGCATGATCTCCCTGATATATGACTGTTAACAAAGGGAGACGGAGAGACAGTAGAGACCAAGTCTGTGAATACTGTATATGTTCTTGATACATTGTATATTGCATATATGTCAACCTGACCTAGACAAGGGATAGAAAAACAGGTCATAAGATATCATAAGAAATGTACACACTGCCCTACTATGTAACTGCACCCTCTTTGCACAACACCTTGTAAAAAAATTTATGTCCAATTAATAAAAAAATTCCATTCTAAATTTAAAAAGATGTTCTTGACACCTCTCATAAGTTAGACATTTTTAAGGCGGCTTATTAAAAGCTTTAAAAGACATTTTAAAATTTAACTAAATATCCAATTTATTTCCATAAGTAGTCTGTTTTTTCCATGGCATCTAATAATTATACACTATGCTCATGACCTGTGGTAATATCCCATAATAAAATAAAGCACAAAGTATGGATATTCTTTTAGAATTTTTTCCCATTCCAGAAATAATTGAGTACTAATTAGGACTTAGTTGCTTTATTTTCTGCTATAGCTTAGTCGAGTTATTTAAGTATGGCTAACCTTCCTGATGAATTCACCTGAAGCTTGCTAAACATACATAATGTTGGGCTGAGGTCATGCCCAACATTAATAGGATCAGACTCTCCAGAGAGGAAGCCTAGAAAGCTCTTATTTAACCGGTGCCCTCATGGTTCTGCCCCATATGCCACTCAAAAAATATTTCAAAGGGCCTGAGCACTGTTCCTGAGATTCTTTTGCTCAAGTCTAGCACTCCACTACTTGAGCCACAGCACCACTTCTGGCTTTCTCTATGTGGTACTGAGGAATCGAACCCAGAGTTTCATGCATGCTAGGCAAGCACTCTTATCACTAAGTCACATTCCCAGCACCTCAGTAACCATTCTCTTCTTATCTTCTCACATGCATCTCATAAAGTTCCAAGTAATATCACACTGTCTTCTTTATAAATTTTTTGGAAATAATATATCTGTTTTTTCCACTAAGTGACAATCGCTTGGGAGATATAACTAAATGGCAAGATATTCTCCAATAAAAATATTTAACCTTTTACAAGATTGAAGTAAAGCCAACAAAATGCCAAATAAAAGTACCTTCTAATATGAACTGGTTGAATGGTAATTCCTTTGATCACCTACTTATAGATAATAAAAACATGATTGAAAATATGCCTTCTAAAATTATAACACTTTAATATATTGGAGAGAATGAAGAAAAGTAAAGAATAAGATTCCATTTTAGAGCCTTTACAAAATGTTCCAGTTCTTTACTGGTAATTACAACAAGACTTAAAATGTTTAGACTGGGATATAGACTTATTTTCTATTTTTCACTACACAAATGACCCACGGTGTTCTGAAGTCCATGTGTTTCACTTATCTCAGAGGAGACATAAGGTCCTTATTTCCATAGATTATAATCTCAGAGAAACAATAGAATTGGGACATAAAATACACCAGAGATAAGACACAATTAAATATTTACCATCTGTAGCAGATTCAAGAGCTCTTTACCTTAGTAGCAACAGAAGCCAGGGATGAGCAATAAACTGTGCCACAGTAGGTTGCATTTATTTAAAGCTGTAACCCACAAGGCAAAACCATCATAAAATGCAGTTTCATTAGACTCTAGTTAATAGTGCTTTAACTATGAACACAGAACTAGTATTTTATGAACTATTGAAGAGCCAGACTAAAGCCATTTTGAAGTCAGGCCCCACTTTACTACGCAAACCTGAGAGAAGCAGGCCCTGTGAGCAAACCCAGGCCACCAATTATCCTGGCTAGCAGAACGAGCTTATTAGGGCCCAGCTAGTCAGTCCCTGCTTAACTCTAACCACCTGGGAAGGCTTCACTCTAATCACCTGGGAATGTCTCTATCCCTGAGAACACCTGATTGCTGTAACTTTGGTTTTTTGCCTATATTAGCCCTGTGAAATCTCAGCTCGGGGCTTTCCTCCTAACCTCTGCTGTGTCGATGGGTAGGACAAGGCCTGATCTGCAGCTCGCCTGAATAAAGCCTTGCTTTTGCATTTCAGAATGTCTGGCTTTCGGTTGTCTTCTTGGTGGTCTTCTTGCGACTTGGGCATAACACTATGTAGTATGACAACTGTGAATAAATGACTTTATAAAACAGCAAAATATCATTTAAAAACTACAATTTTAAGCCAGGTGCCAGTGCCTCATGCCAGTGATCCTAGCTACCTAGGAAGCTGATATCTGAGTATCCTGGTTCAAAGTCAGCCAGAACAAGAAAAGCTGTGAGACTTTTTCTCCAATAACCTACCAAAAAGCTGGATGTGTAGCTGTGATTCAAGTGGTAGAGTGCTAGCCTTGAGCACAAAAGGTCAAGGACGGTTGATCAGGGCCTGGGATCAAGTCCCAGAACAGGAAACACACACACACACACACATACACACACATACACACACACACACACACACTCCCTAAAACTTTATAATGTAGTTTTTTAATAATTTAAGATACTCATAAATTTATATAGCTAAATTGTGCCATACAATTCTAATTTTTGTGTACATATATTGAATCACTTGTTTAAATGTAGGGGACTTAACTATTATAACACCATGAAATCTATATTTGAATAGTAGTGGACTACAGATGAAGATCCAGAAATGGGCACACATGTAAATAAAGTAGATTGTCCAAAGTTCAAGCCTTAAACTCATTCACTACTATTCTTTCATTGTAGTTCTGCACTTTCATATTATAACAAATTCAGTGACTTGTTCTACTGATATTAGTTGTTGGGAGGAAAGATATTCCCTTAAAACAAGAGATAACAACCTCAGACTGTTGGCTCATACTTTGCTGATAGAAGGAAGTAGAAGCTGGGGGCTGGTGACTCATCTGTAATACTAGCTACTCAGGAAAATGAGATCCAAGGATTGTGGTTTGAAGCCAGCCTGTACAGGAAAGCCTGTGAGACTCCTCCAATAAACTACTCACAAAAAGCCAGATGTGAGCTGTGGCTCAAGTCTTCGGTAGCCTTGAGTAAAAGAAACTCAGAGACAGTACCCAAGCCTTGAGTTCAAGCCAAAGGACAGATTTGGAGTAGAAGGAGGAGGAGGAGGAAGAATGGGGAACAAAGTGCAAACAAAAGAATTAAGTAAAACTGTAGCTGTTGCTGGTGGGTCACGCCTGTAATCCTAGCTACTCAGGAGGCTGAGATCTGAGGACCATGGTTCAAAGCCAGTTGTGGCAGGATAGTCCCTTAGACTCTTATCTCCAATTAACCACCAGAAAACCGGAAGTGTCACTGTGGCTTAAGTGGTAGAGCACTAGCCTTAAGCTAACAGCTTAAGGAGAGCACCCAAAGGCAGAGTTCAAGTTCAATGACAAAAAAAAGGAAAAAAATTAGAATCACTGTCAAACCAAATAATAATTTGACAACAATAGTCACAGTGCTTAATAATCCATAAGTGCAATGAATTCCCCAGCAAGAGTGACTAATGTCGAATTAAACAGTGAGCTAGTTTCCTCAGCTGTAAACAGAAACAATCTCTCTGCTCACTGTACAGGGCTGCTAAAATTCAAATGCAATTACTCTTGCATCTAGTGCCTTACATTGTACTTACAGTGTAAGTCTAGTGCTGGTGGCTTATGCCTGTAATCCTAGTTACTCAATAGGCTGCGATCTGAGGATCCTGGTTAAAAGCCAGCCTGGTGAAGAATAGCCCCTGATACTCTTATCTCCAATAAACTACTCAGAAAAATCCAGAAGTGGTGCTGTGGCTCAAGTGTAGAAGGCTAGCTAGCCTTGAGCACAAAGAGGCTCAGGGACTGTGCCCAGGCCCTGAGTTTGAGCCCCACAACCAACAGAAAACAAAGCCCAAGGACCTGGGGGTGGGTGTGGGGCCAGTGTATACTTCATGCTATATTATCAAAATTTTTTTGTTTTGTTGTTATTTATTTTTTACTTTTAAAGTTTATAGAGCTATTTTATACTCCCATTAATCATATTGTTACTTAATAAGGTATACTTTTGCTATTGAAAGTTCTAGATGAAGTGCCAGACTTTGAAGTCAGGCCCCATTGTACCACGTGAACCCCACTTTACCACGCGAACCTGAGATAAGCAGGCCCTGTGAGCAAACCCAGGATAAGCCCATTAGGGCCCAGTCGGTCTAGAAGTCTAACCGCTGGGAATGCTTAACTCTGACCACCCCTGGGGTGCCTCGAACCCTGAGCCAATCAGAGTTGTACCTGTATCCTAATCTTGCTTGCTTGAACACCTGATTGTTGTAACTTTGTTCTTTACCTTTATAAGCCCTGTGTAATCACAGCTCGAGGCTCCCTCCTAACCTCCGCTGTGTCAGTGGGTAGGACGAGGCCCGAGTCGCAGCTCGCTTAAATAAAGCCTTGCCTTGCTTTTGCATTTTGGAATGTCTGAGTCTCGGTGGTCTTCTTGGTGGTGGTCTTGCGACTTGGCACAACACTAGATAATATTTGAAGTACTGGAATATGTTAAATTTTACTGTGGGGAAGAGTATGAAATTCAGGTCCTCAAACATTTTCATGGAATTACTTCTAGTACACTGTGATTAAATGTAGGTGTCAAAAAATAATTAGCATTTTGTCCCAGACCAGGGCTTTTTATTAGCCAGCATGCCTTCAACAAAGTCACTCAACTGAGTCTTCTCAGCATCTCTTAGGCTCACTATCATAGTATATGTAGTTTTAGTATATGATAGTTAACATAATCACTTACAGTTAACAAAACTGTAGTCTTATAAAAACACTTCGATGTCATCAAACATTGGAACTCCTACTATGCAAGATATGTATTATCATGTGAAAAAGAAAAGGAAAATCTACAGAAGTTAAAAATGTTTCTGGGTCATGAGTTATGTACTACATAAACAAGATTCAGAGGGAAGGGTGACATTGCAGTAACCGCATGCATCACGTTTTAAGATAGCTTTCCTATAATGGTTACTTTTCATAATTAAAATGTCACAGAAGTGTTAATGTATTTAAGAAAAAATAACTTAGAAATGCAATACTGAAATTTTGGCCTGAAACAGACCTCAGCTAATTTTGTCTATTTTTTTGCTTCTGCTGATAAAGTGTCATTTTAGTATTAACATTTTAAAGTTAAAATGTATGGACAGAAATATTTGTAATTGCACATCAACTTCATTTTGACTGATCTTTTTCAAAAGTACAGAAATTTAATGCTTTACAAAGTTATAAACATATTTGCAACCAAGAATATATATATAAGTAATTAAGAAGTGATACCCAGAAAAGTTACCCTTTAAAACCATAAAAATAAAATAGAATTTTCTTTTTTTTCCTATTAATTTTCTATAGTCCAAGGCTACTGGTCTCTTTAATGCAATTGCCAAAAATTTGTGGATAACTTACAAGGCATGTTTTATAACGAAAGCATGAAAGTTTTGGAAAAATAATTTTAAAAGTAAGCCATGACAGAGTTGGTGCCCTGAGGAGTGGCCTTTAATCCTAGCTACTCAGGAGAGTGGGATCTAAGGATTGTGGTTCAAAGCCAGCAGGAAAGCCAATGAGAATCTTAGCTCCAATTAATCACCTAAAAGGTGGGGAGGGAGCTGTGGTTCAAGTGGTAGAGTGCTAGCCTTGATGAGAGAAGCTCAGAGACAGTGCCTAGGACCTGAGTGTAAGCCTCAGGATTGGCACACAACACACACCACACACACACACGACAGGAATTTTCTGGGCAGAGTTCTAGGGCCTCAACAAATTGGCAATGAAACGTGAAAATGAGATTGCATCAGACTAAAAAGTTTCTGCTCAGCAACAGACATAGTTAATACACTAAAAAGACAGCCTACAGCATGGGAGATCTTTACCTTTTGACAAGAGCCTAATGTCCAGAATATACAAGGAGTTAGCCTCCCCCATTAATAACCCAATAATAATGGGGAAAAGGGCTAAATAGAGACTTTTCAGAAGAAAAAGTAAGAATGGCCTCTTAACACATGAGAAAATGTTCAACATTCCTATCCATAAAGAAAATGCAAATCAAAACTATATTTACTGTGAACAAATGAAGAGGGAGTAACACTGTTTGAAAAGAAATGTAATCATTATCTTATCTATAACTGTAACCCCTCTGTACATCACCTTTACAATAAAATTTAATTAAATAAAAAACTATATTTAGATTTCATCTCACCTCACTTAGATTGGGCAGCATAGAGAAAACGAGCACTAATAAATCTTGGTGGGGATTCTTGGTGGAAAAGGAACCCTGGTGCACTGTTGGAGGGGATATAAACTAGTGAAACCACACTGGAAAGCATTTTAAAGATTCCTCAAAACACTAAATATAGAACCTCCCTATGATCTAATGATAGCACTTTTGGACATCTATCTAGAAAATTGCAAGTCAGGATATGGTAAAAACATTTGAACATGCATACTCTTTATGGCACTATTCATGACAGCCAAGGCATGAAACTAGACCAGATGCCCTACAATGGATCAATGAGTCAAGAAAATAAAATATTTGGATACAGATAGATAGATAGATACAAATTTTACTCATCTGCTAGAAAGAAAAACATTATGTCATTTGCAGGGAAATAGATAGACCTTGAAAAATGATGGTAAGTGAAGTAAGTCATGTTCAGAGAGACAAACATCACTTTTTATTGTTGTTGTTGGTGGTCATGGGTCTTGAACTCAGGGCCTGGGCACTGTCCCCGAGGTTTTTCACTCAAGACTAGTGTTCTACCACATGAGCCACATCACTACTTCCGGTTTTCTAATAGTTAATTGGAGATAAGAATCTCATAAAAGGCGAGTCAAGTTTTAAAGAAGTGTTTGTGAAAATATCAAACAATAAAGTCAGTAACACAAAACAATGCAATGCCCAAACAAAAAGACTTGTGTGTTAACAAGAAATCAGGAAATGTACTCTTTACCTGACTTATGTACACATCACCTTTATAATAACAATAAAAATACAGTTTCCATTGGTGTGTATAGTATATGGGAGCAGTTTTTTGTAGCTCAGATGAAGTAGATTTTTACTGTAGTACTGAGTAAGTTAATTAAAAAATATTGTACTATTTGCTTCTCAAGTAATCCTCTCAGTGTAAGCACTCTTTTGCTCTGGTTTATTCAGTTAAGTTTGTGTTTCGGTTCTGAAACCTTGTACTGCTCATCAAGTTTGAATATTTTTGGCATTGGACATGTAAAACATGAAAAATATGAATAAATTGTTGCAGCAGGGTCTTAATAACTTAAAGGAAAGATTCTTCCCAGCATTACCACAGTTGTTCTGTGATTGAATTTCTAGTACTGTTTCTTGGAATTTTCCTGAAACAGAATCTCTCAGTGCAAGGGGATTGTCCTTGGGAATGTAGTTGTGTGCCTGGTGATATGTTATTTTATGTGGTAGCAGCTGTCTTGAAGGGTTTGGAGTTGGGTAAACAACTGTAAAACAAAACAAAACAAAACAAAAACAACTGTAGAAAACGACAAGGTTCAGCTGACAGCTCTTAAACAGAGGTAACCTCATTGTCTTTCCTTATACACATTACCAGTGAAAAGGATTTCTACAGCTCAGATGGTTTTGTGGAAAGACTTGAAAAGATCATTTGAAACCATTAACGGTTCGAGAACACGCACACCTCGCCCTAACATTTCCCACCACAAATGTACTGAGCAGCATGGAGAGGTGCTGTGGCTATGTTTCTAAACTAGAAATGTCTTCTGAAGGCCAAGCCGGTACAGTTGGAAGAGCAATGCCTGCCTGAGGCTTTCTGTCCTCGCACTGAACATGGACAGAGACTTGGCTCTCCATGGGGATTCTTATTTCTTTCTCTGTTACAAACCCATCTTCTTCACCTCGGGTATTAATATTTGTTTTCACCTGTTTTGCATAAAAGGTAGGACAAAGTACTTTGGGGTAATCACTACACAGTTCACAGCTGTAAGGTCCTCCCCCGAGGGCTACAGTGCTGATCGATGCCCCACCTGTCTCCGCCCGGTTACCTAGGTGACCCGCACACCTGGGGGCGGTGGTCTCCCGGCCCCTGAGGTCACACCCGGGCCCCACCTCTCCATCCCCGCCCTACAGAAGGCCTCGTCCGGGGGCGGCTCGCTCTCTGTCCGGCTGCGTGAGCCGTGAGCGTGGGCGCCGGTCTGCGGAACGAGCTCTCCTCGCCGGCCCGAGACCGCGTGGCGCCCTCCTTTCCAGTTTCCTGCTCTTCACACCCAGCAGCCATCAGGTAACGAATGCGCCGTTGACGGAAGGCGGAGGTTCTCCTCCTCCTTAGAGGGATCTTGAAGTTTCGGGTGGGGTCTGGAAGGGGCGACCCCCGCCCCCATCGCCACCCGGACCCGGGGAGACCTCTCCCCTCGCCGCGCTTCCAGTCCCCCGCACCGAGCCGCCGGCACTCACCTGTGGGACGTCGCGCGCCACACCGAGTCCGGGTCCTCCCGGTTCCGTGGCGCAGGCTCGGGGGTCCTGGCCTTGCCCGCTCGAAACATGCCCGCCCGAGAGTCGGGCAGACGCGGGAGCGGACTGTGCAGACCCCGCTCGGGGACGGGCGGCGGCGGGCCGAGAGCGCACCGCCCCGGGACTGGAGGCCTCTGGGCGCCGGGCGCCGCCCGTCCGCGCCCTGGGCCCGGCAGGTGCGCGCCTCTTCCACCCCGCCCGGCTCTCCCGGAGCGGAGGCCAGGGCCGGCGCCGCCCCGAGCCGCGCTCCTCCGTCTCCAGCGACGGCCGCAGCTCTCCTCCCTTCAGCCCGCACAGCAGGCGGCCCTGGCCTGGCGCGGGGGTCCCGGGCCGCCCCGAAGGCAGCTCGGATGAACCACGCGCCGCGCCCGATGGACTCCCGGCCCTCAGTGTGCTCGGAAGACAGAGAATGAGACGGAAAGGGGGGAACTGGACGTCTGCTTTTAGTGAGTCAACACGCTGCCTAGAACCACATGCTGTTGAAAATGACCTTTGTCAAGATAGGCGATATTTGGGTTACGCTTCAGGCGTAGGGCTCGGTGTCAATGGTAGGATTAAATTTTGATTAGGGTAAGCAAACCCGGACTCAGGAATCCTATGCCTTACTTGAAACTTTTCAGTAACTAAACCCACACGGTAACTGTTCCTAACACGGCAACCCTAACCCAGTCCTCAAAGCTGGGAGAGAACTGGTTTGCTGGTGTGGTTTTTGTTCTTTCTTTCCTCTCTGGCCTGTTTCCCGACAGTGTTGAGGGTATGTGTGGGCTGCTCTGATAAACACTCCAAAATTCCGTCCTTCAATATGTGGCTTCTCAGATAATTTACACATATCTAACAGTGTGACTGGGGTTAGGGGTTGGTTGTTGATGTCAATAAGGACTGGTGGTAGTAGGGCTACTGGTTAGGCAGCAGGTTCTCCTGAAAGTTCCAGAGCTCTGACCTGCCCAGTTGCTTCATGTCCACCTTGAGGAAAGTGAGTTAACGCCTCTGTTGCTCAGTTCTGTGGGGAAGGGTCCCTACGCTTAACATCCTGACATCCAGCCTCTTTCCTCCCTTTCCCCCTTCTGGTTTGCCCCAGGCCTCTCTGAGAAGTGTGTGGATACACATCCTGTTCTATGCTTCCCCAGAGCCCAGCCCAGGCTCTGTGGACACAGGTGAGATGCTATGACCAGGTGGAACAGCCTCTTCATGCATCTTCCTGAGTCACATTCCCAGCTGAGTTTACAAGGGATGTCTTGTCTCTTCCAAAGTATAGATGACCAAGCTCTGGTCCTGCTGATGCAGCATCCTCAGGGTAGAGGCTCACCAGATTCAGAAAGTTATACTTCTTACTTGTCTTAATTTTCCCACTGGCCCCTGATATTGAGAGCTGAGGCCAGGGATGGCAGACAGACTGAAAGGACCCCCTGGCAGTAGCCATGGCCTGCGAAGGGCCCTGCTTCCCACAAAACTATATTGGGTGACCTTGAGGGAGGCACCCATGGTCTGGAGAGAGTGTAGACAGAACAGAACATTTATGTGTTATTTCCCTAGGGTTGCTATGACAAGGCACTGCACACTGGGAGCTATGGAAATATTCTTTCACAACTCTGAAGTCCAGCAGTGTGGGAGCAAGGTGTATTATAGGCCACATTCCCTTTGGAGGTGCAAGGGCATGGTGTGTTCCTGGTCTTTGTCCTTGTTTCTAAACCTGTGAGTGAATTGTGTACTTTCTAGAGTAATTCCCGTGTGCATTTTTGTGATTTGAGTTTCCATCTTTTTTTTTTTCTTTTGTCCAGTCTTATGCTTTGAACTCAGAGCCTGAGCACTGCCCCTGGCTTCTTTTTGCTCAAGGGTAGCACTCTGTCACTTGAGCCACAGTGTCACTTCTGGCCGTTTTCTATGTATGTGGTGGTGAGGAATTGAACTCAGGGCTTCATGTATATGAGGCAAGCACTCTTGCCACTAGGCCATACTCCCAGCCCCAGTTTCCACCTTTTAAGGGCCACAAAATAGTGGTTTAGAGAGTGGAAGTGAGGGAACAGAAGACACTGTACACAAGAAAGCACAAAAATGTGGCTTATGGATGACCCTAACAACACTTGCCAAGAGCCCATTTCTGTATATGGTCACATTCATAGGTACTCAGTGTTGAGAACTTCCATATGTGAATTTATGGGACACACCCATTACAATGCCACTGCTGGTGCTCCCTGCTGACTGTGACTACTGGACATTGGTTGAGACAGTGATATAATTCAGTGAGTGCTGAGAACACTAAAGTTTGGAGCAGGATCAGACAGAGCCTAGTCTATCTCTGGGCACTGAGACATTGGGATACTTCCTTGGGGCTTCAAGTTTCCCTGTGACCTGGGAAGAAAGTCGTTGCAGCTACAGGCTCCCTTAGGGCAAAGCCTTTCCTAGCTGAGGTAGGAACTGCTCTTGTGATCTGCAGAGATGACAGAGCTTCCTGGTGAACCTCAGTGGCCAGATCCTGGTCAGTGGGAGCAAGGCATGCCCAGAATAGGTCTTTAGCATCCAGAGTGGGAGAGGTATAGGCAGAAGAGAGGAGCAGGCATCCTCATGTGTAACCAAGTGTAAAACACCAGTGTGGATCCACTTCTTGGGCCCAGCCTCTGAGAGCTTCTGGCTGGTGAGGCTCCTGATTCTTCACATAGAATCTGTGCCACTTCAGGGCCAGACAGACACACATGACCCCCCCCCCCAGATCTGTAGTGCCCCCACCCACCCCGTGTGGCCTGGCCTTATGTTCACAGGACTGTTAGATGCCCTGAGTAGTTCTTGGGATTCTGACCCTGGGTGGGAATCTGAGTGTGAAGTACTAAGAGGCCCTGCAATTACAGGATCAGGGATCACTTCACCTGGACTTCATCTTCCCTTCTACATATGGGATTGAACACACATAGCAGGTTGTTGTTAGGTTCTTATTTTTTTTGAGCAGGACACTTGCCCATGGTTGGTGCTGAGAGAACACTGATTTCCCTTTATCGAGAGATGACAACCATCAGAAACCATTCTGAAGTTGGTATCACTGTAGGTCAGGGACACTGAGCACTGTAATCACAGTTATCTGAGGAGGCATCAGGGAGAAGGTGACAAGGACCTGGTATGAAAAGATGGTCACTGGGTTTATGTTAGGAGCTGAGTTAACAAGGTCTCTGTGACACAAAAAGCAGACTCCTGTTGGCCGTGCTCCAGGTAGCACTGGGCTGTGGAGGGACTTGTAAGCTATGCTGAGGAGGCACCATGGTGTCACCCGGAAAATGACTTCTTAACTTCCAGGAGTTATCCTGTGTTAGCCAGTGCTCTGTTTCAGACACGATCCCCACATAGGCAGCCACACACACCTGTGACCTCCTTTGCTCCCATGATGCAGGATGCAGAAGGAGATGTGGCAACATGCATTTTAGCCACAAAGGATGCGACGTGGACTGACTATTTACTTGTTTCCTGGAAAAAGGTTATGAATGTTAAATGTTAAAATGTCTCTTTTGACCTTAGTCTTTTTTTTTTGGCCAGTCCTGGGGCTTGGACTCAGGGCCTGAGCACTGTCCCTGGCTTCTTTTTGCTCAAGGATAGCACTCTGCCACTTGAGCCACAGCGCCCCTTCTGGCCGTTTTCTGTATGTGTGGTGCTGGGGAATTGAACCCAGGGCCTCATGTACACGAGGCAAGCACTCTTGCCACTAGGCCATATCCCCAGCCCCTTGACCTTAGTCTTAAAAAGACCCCATCTCTTAGATGAGAAACGGGGCTCTGTTTCTCCAACAGATTTTCCTTATTTTCTGGCTTAAGTATAAACTCTCCATCACTGCATAACCAGCTCTTGTTGTAGTTATTGGTTCCATAATTTGTAGAGGGAGAAAGAATCTCATTTTTGTCAGATGTGAGTAACAATGGGAAGCGAATTTATCCTAAGAGTATTCTGGGAACTCAATCTTTTTAAAGATTGAAGTAAAGTTCACATGATACAGAAGGACTTGAACGGTTTAGTGATGCACACTGCGCATGTTGCGTGTCTATGTCTTAGATACTTTGCTTGTTTCCATCGAATTGCTGTTGTGCATATGCTGCTAAACATTTATTTTTACACATTTCTGTGTGAATGTTTTCACTTGTGTCATGTAGGAATAGAATTGCTGGATCTTATAGAAATTCAAGTGTTAGCTTTTGTTTCTCATGTGCCAAACTGTTTTCCGCAGCTGCTGCACAATTTTGCATTTCTATGTACAGTGTCCACTTCTTTATTTTTTCTCACCAATACTTGATAATTTTTATGTTTTTTCTGTTTCTGAAGTGATGTCTTGTGGTTTTTTTTATTTGTTTATTAATTGAACACAAATTTTTTTACAAGGTGTTGTGCAAAAAGGGTACAGTTACATAGTAGGGCAGTGTGTACATTTCTTGTGATATCTTTTTTTTTTTTTCTTTTTTTTTTTTTTCTTTTTTTTTTTTTATTAATTGGACATAAATTTTTTTACAAGGTGTTGTGCAAAGAGGGTACAGTTACATAGTAGGGCAGTGTGTACATTTCTTATGATATCTTACAACCTGTTTTTCTATCCCTTGTCTAGGTCAGGTTGACATATATGCAATATACAATGTATCAAGAACATATACAGTATTCACAGACTTGGTCTCTACTGTCTCTCCGTCTCCCTTTGTTAACAGTCATATATCAGGGAGATCATGCCCCTTTGTTTTCTGTGTTCTAGGCTTGTCTCACTCAACATTATTTGTTCGAGTTCCGACCATTTCCCTGCAAATAACAATATTTCACCATTCCTAATCGCTATGTAGTATTCCATTGTGTATAAGTACCATATTTTTTGGATCCATTCGTCTGTGGAGGGGCATCTGGGTTGTTTCCATATTTTAGCTATTGTGAATTGTGCCGCGATAAACATGGTAGTACAAATGCCTTTTTGATATCTTGGATTTTGCTGTTTAGGATAGATGCCTAGGAGTGGTATGGCTGGGTCATAGGGTAGGTCTATATTGAGCTTTTTGAGAAACCTCCATACTGTTCTCCAAAGTGGTTGTACTAATTTGCACTCCCACCAACAATGGAGAAGGGTTCCTCTTTCCCCACAGCCCCTCCAGCATTTGTTGTTTCCTGAGTTCAGAGTATAGGCCATTCTAACTGGGGTGAGGTGGAATCTCAGGGTTGTTTTTATTTGCATTTCCTTTACTAGCAGGGATGTTGAGCATTTCCTCATATGTTTCTTTGCCATTTTTATATCTTCTCTTGTGAAGTCTCTCTTTAGCTCTTTTGCCCATTTCCTAATAGGTTTATTGGGCTTGGAGGGGCTTAGTTTTTTGAGTTCTCTGTAGATGACAGATATCAGGCCTTTGTCTGTTGCTGTGCTGGTAAATATCCTTTCCCATATGGTTGGCTGTCTTTCTATTTTGGTGGCTATGTCCTTAGCTGTGCAGAAACTTTTTAATTTGTAGTAGTCCCATTTGTCGAGTCTTTCTCCTATTTGTTGTGCCCCTGGGACTCTATTCAGGAAGTTCCTTCCTGTGCCTATAAGTTCTAGTGTCTTTCCTACTCTGTCCTTCAGTAGTTTCAAGGATTCAGATCTGATGTTGAGGTCCTTGATCCATTTTGAGTTGATCTTGGTGCATGGTGATAGGCTTGGGTCTACTTTGAGTTTTCTGCATATGGCTGCCCAGTTCTCCCAGCACCAGTAGTTGAAGAGGCTATGTTTATTCCATTGTATATCTTTAGCTCCTTTGTCGAATATCAGTTGGCTGTAAGAGTGCGGTTTTATTTCTGGGTCTTCAGTTCTAATCCATTGGTCTTCCGATCTGTTTTTATACCAATACCATGCTGTTTTTGTTATGATGGCCTTGTAGTAGATCTTGAAGTCAGGTATTGTGATACCTCCTGCATTGCTTTTTTTGCCTAGAATTGCTTTGGCTATTCTAGGTTTTTTGCTGTTCCATATGAATTTATGGATTGGTTTCTCTATTTCAGTGAAGAATGTGGCTGGGATTTTGATAGGTATTGCATTGAATTTGTATAACAATTTGGGCAATATGGCCATTTTCACTATATTGATTCTGCCTACCCATGAGCATGGGAGGTCTTTCCATCTCCTTGTGTCTTCTTTGATTTCCCTTATTAGATTTTTGTAGTTTTCATTGAATAGGTCCGTCACGTCCTTGGTTAAGTTGATCCCTAGGTACTTTATTCTTTTTTTGGCTACTGTAAATGGAATTGTTTCCATAATTTCCTTTTCTGTTTGTCTATTGCTGGTGTACAGAAAAGCTGCTGACTTTTGTGGGTTGATTTTATATCCTGCTACTTTGCCAAATTGGTTTATTAGGTGTAGGAGTTTGGGTACTGAGGTTTTTGGGTCCTTCAGATACAAGATCATGTCGTCTGCGAATAGGGATAACTTGATTTCTTCCTTGCCGATGTGGATCCCTTTGATGTCCTCCTCTTGCCTTATTGCTATGGCTAGGGATTCCAGCACTATGTTGAACAGAAGTGGGGAGAGTGGGCATCCTTGTCTTGTTCCTGATTTTAGGGGGAATGCCTTAAGTTTCTCTCCATTTAATATGATATTAGCAGTTGGTCTGTTGTATATGGCTTTTATTGTTTTGAGGAATGTTCCATCTATTCCTGTTCTCTCCAAAGCTTTTAATAGGTATGGATGTAGTATTTTGTCAAAGGCTTTTTGGGCATCGACTGAGATAACAATGTGATTCTTGATTTTAGCTCTGTTTATGTGGTGAATTACGTTGATTGATTTACGGATGTTGAACCATCCTTGTGACTGAGGGATGAAGCCTACTTGGTCATGATGTATGATATTCTTGATCACTTTCTGGATCCTATTAGCTAATATTTTATTGAGGAGCTTTGCATCTGTGTTCATTAGTGATATTGGTCTGTAGTTCTCTTTTTTTGTTGGGTCTTTGCCTGGTTTGGGAATTAGTATGATATTAGCTTCGTAGAATGAGTTTGGAATTTCTCCCTCCATTTCTATTTCGCGGAAGAGTTTGAGGAGTATTGGAATTAGCTCCTCACTAAAGGTTTTGTAGAATTCATTGGTGAATCCATCTGGGCCTGGGCTTTTCTTAGTAGGGAGGTTCTTGATTACCTCCTGTATCTCACCGTAAGTTATTGGTTTATTTAGCTGATTTATTTCTTCTTGGTTCAGTTTGGGCAGTTTGTACTTCTCTAAGAATTGATCCATTTCTGTAGAATTATTGTTTTTTGCTGAGTAGAGGTTTTGGAAATAGCTCCTTATGATTGTTTGAATATCGTGTGTACTTGTTGTAATTTTTCCTGTGGAGTCCCTGATTTTACGAATATGAGTCTCTTCTCTTCTTTTTTTTGTAAGTCTTGCAAGGGGTCTGTCAATTTTGTTTATTTTCTCAAAGAACCAGCTTTTAGTCTTATTTATTTGTTGAATGGTCTTTCTATTTTCAATCAGATTTATCTCTTCTTTAATCTTTGTGATCTCTCCTCTCCTAGTCGTTTTAGATTCTGTCATTTCTTGTTTCTCCAGTTGTTTTAGTTTCATCGTGAGGGTATTCACCTGCTCTGCTTCCATTCTTTTAATGTGGGTGCTGAGTGCAATGATCTTGCCCCTCAGAACTGCCTTAGCTGTGTCCCATAGGTTTCTTTGTGATGTGTTTTCTTTGTCATTGTGGCTTATGAATTCGTTGATTTCATCTTTAATTTGATCTGTGGCCCAAGTGTTGGATAGCAGCGTGGGGTTTAGCCTCCAAGAGTGTGTATAGGCTCTGTGGTATCCTTTGTTGTTGAGGGTTACCTTTAATCCACTGTGGTCAGATATAATACATGGGATGACGTCAATACTTTTGTATTTGCTGAGGTTCTTTGTGTGGGCTATGACGTGGTCTATTTTGGAATATGATCCATGGGCTGCTGAAAAGAAGGTGTATTGGGTCTCTGTGGGGTGAAAGGTTCTATATAGGTCTGTTAGATCCATTTGGGAAATGGTGTTATTTAGGTCCTCAGCTCCCTTACTAATCCTCTGAGTGTTGGATCTGTCTCTTGGAGAGAGAGGAGTATTAAAGTCACCCACTATGATTGTGTTTGCGTCTATCTTGCTCTGTAATTCTTTGAGAATTTGCTTGACATATGTCGGGCCTCTTTTGTTTGGTGAGTATACATTTATCACCGTGATTTCTTGATTCTGGATTTTTCCTTGTATTAATATGTAGTGTCCTTCTTTGTCTTTTTGAGTGGACTTTAAAGAGAAGTCAAGCTTGTCTGAGATCAGGATGGCTACACCTGCCGTTTTGGTGGATGCATTTGCTTGGTAGATCTTGCTCCATCCTTTCACTCGAAGCCTGTTTTTGTCCCTTGCTGTAAGGTGGGTCTCTTGTAGACAGCAGATGTCAACTTTTTGTTTGCGAATCCATTCTGCCAGTCTGCTCCTCTTTATCGGGGAGTTTAAACCATTTATATTTAAAGAGATCAAGGATAAGGGTGTTTTTTCTCCTTCCATTTTCTTGGTGGGCTGTTTTTTCTTCTTTTTTTTTTTTCTTCTTGTCTTTAGTGAGCTTGTGTTTCTGCTGGGCTTTGGCTATTGAAGTTTCTTTCTGATTCTGTCTGTGTGTCTTTTACGATCTCTGTTGGGTGGGGTTCCCCTCTTAATATTCGCTGTAGGGCTGGTTTTTTATTCACATACTCCTTTAGCTCCTCTTTGGTGTGGAAAGATCTGGTTCTCCCTTCGAATGTGAACTCCAATTTCGCTGGATATTTGATCCGAGGTTGTAAATTGTTATTCTGGAGTACTTGGATGGTGTTCTTCCACTCGCTTCGAGCTTGGTAAGTTTGTGTGGATAAGTCGGATGTTATTCGAATCCTCTTCCCATTGAAAAAAGTTTCCTTCTTCGCTTTGGCTGAATTCAGAATTTGCTCTTTAATCTTGAGGTCTGAAGTCTTGAATATTATGTGCCTTGGGGTGGCTTTCCTGGGGTCTGGCCTGCCAGGTGTCCTATAGGCTTCGGTTACCTGGATGGGGTCCCCTGTGAGATTGGGGAAGTTTTCTGCAATAACTTTATTGAGAACATGATTAAGCCCTCTGCTCTGGTATTCGGCTCCTTCTTCTATTCCAATTATGCGCAGATTATATCTCTTGTCTTTGTCCATTAGTTCCTGGATTAGTCTTCCCTGAAGCTTCACCTTTTCTTGGAGTGTGGTCATTTTCTGGTTGTTGTCAGCTGCTTCATCGTCCAGGCGAGAGATTCTGGATTCTATATGGTCTACTCTTTGTGTCATGGTTTCAATTGCGGAGTTTATGGATGTCAGAGAGCTATTTATGGTTGTCATATCAGCTCTGATCGTGGAGATTTCTTCCTTTAAAGAGTTGTATTTTAAATCTATTTTTTCATGCATTTCAATTCTTAGGATGTGGAGATTTTCTTTAAAGGCAGCTTGCATTGTATCCATTTTTGCTTCCATTTCTTTAAAGCAGGTTTGCATTGTATCCAGTTTTGCTTCCATTTCTTTCTTGGCTTCCTGGGTGTCCTTCCAGATTTCCGCTCTAAATTCCTGGAATTGTTTTCTGATTTCATTTCTGACGCTTTCGATCATTCCTGTTAACATGGCCTCATTTGCTTTTTTAGTCTCCATCTCTTCTTCAGTCGTGCTGCTTTTTGGAGCTGGCGAGTTGGCTTGCCCTTTGATGAACTGAGTTATGTTTCTTTGTGATTTGCGCATCTGGAGATCTGGATGGCTTCTCAGGTTTGGTTTGTAGCTCCTCCCTCCCTCCTGTGTAGACGTGTCTACGGGCAGCAGGTGCTGTCGCTGTGTCCCCGCCCACCAGTGCAGGGTACGCCTACCAGAGCGGGCGCTGTCGCCGGGGGCCCCGCCCTCCTGTGCGCTGTGCGTTCAGTGCAACAGGCACTTCGGCGGGATATGCCTCCCAGAGCAAGTCCTGGGTTGTTGGGTTGTGCTTGCGCCCTCCCACGAGTCCGTTGTGGGGGCGGGGTACGTGTGGGGCCCAGTGGGATCGACTGTCCGGGTGTGGCTTGGCACCTTCAGACCTCACCTCCGCTGTTAGGAGGGGGGACGTGATCAGGCTCAAGTGACCCTGCTGGGCTGGTATTGCCCACCAGCGCCTGTGGTTTTAGTTGTAAGAGTCTGCGAGGTCCAGGCGCCTCAGGTGGGGTTTGCACAACCGGCCGTCTCCCGGCCCCTGTTGGGAAGGGGGCGGGGCCGGTTCTGCCAGTTCAGGAACCTGTGGGGTGTTGGTGCTGCTGAGCCCTTCCCCTGCTAAACTGACTTCCCAGCGCCTGATGGGGGTTTCCCCGCCTGATTTGTGGGTTCTTTGTTCCCTCAGGGGTGGGGGAGGGGGGAGGGGAGGGCACTCACTTTTGCTGCTTTGTGTGTGTGTCCCGGGCCGCCGTTGGCCCTCCAGGGGTTGGCTAAGTGTCGTGGTGGCTTCCCTGGTTCCCGATTTCCGCCGCGCTGGGTTCCCTTGTCCAAACCCGGTGTGGACCCGAACTTCTCGTCGCTGCCGGTGTGTCTTGGTCCGCACCCTGCCTTGTGTCCGTGGGGTCTCCCCCTATATGAATTCTGCGCTCCTGGCAGCCTGTCTGCCGATCGCCGGGTTTCCCTTTCCTTGTGATATCTTATGTCCTGTTTTTCTATCCCTTCTCTAGGTCAGGTAGACATATATACAATATACAATGTATCAAGAACATATACAATGTATCAAGAACATATACAGTATTCACAGACTTGGTCTCTACTGTCTCTCCGTCTTCCTTTGTTAACAGTCATATATCAGGGAGATCATGCCCTTTGTTTTCTGTGTTCTAGGCTTGTCTCGCTCAACATTATTTGTTCGAGTTCTGACCATTTCCCTACGAATAACAATATTTCACCATTCCTAATCGCTATGTAGTATTCCATTGTGTATAAGTACCATATTTTTTGGATCCATTCGTCTGTGGAGGGGCATCTGGGTTGTTTCCATATTTTGGCTATTGTGAATTGTGCTGTGATAAACATGGAAGTACAAATGTCTTTTTGATATCTTGGGTTTTGCTGTTTAGGATAGATGCCTAGGAGTGGTATGGCTGGGTTATAGGGTAGGTCTATGTTGAGCTTTTTGAGAAACCTCCAAAGTGGTTGTACTAATTTGCACTCCCTCCAACAATGGAGAAGGGTTCCTCTTTCCCTGCACCCCCTCCAGCATTTGTTGTTTCCTGAGTTCAGAGTACAGGCCATTCTAACTGGGGTGAGGTGGTATCTCAGGGTTGTTTTTATTTGCATTTCCTTTACTACCAGGGATGTTGAGCATTTCCTCATATGTTTCTTTGCCATTTTTATATCTTCTCTTGTGAAGTCTCTCTTTAGCTCCTTTGCACATATCCTAATAGGTTTATTGGGCTTGGAGGGGCTTAGTTTTTTGAGTTCTCTGTAGATGACAGATATCAGGCCTTTGTCTGTTGCTGTGCTGGTAAATATCCTTTCCCATATGGTTGGCTGTCTATTTTGGTGGCTATGTCCTTAGCTGTGCAGAAACTTTTTAATTTGTAATAGTCCCATTTGTCGAGTCTTTCCCCTATTTGTTGTGCCCCTGGGACTCTATTCAGGAAGTTCCTTCCTGTGCCTATAAGTTCTAGCGTCTTTCCTACTCTGTCCTTCAGTAGTTTCAAGGATTCAGGTCTGATATTGAGGTCCTTGATCCATTTTGAGTTGATCTTGGTGCATGGTGATAGGCTTGGGTCTACTTTGAGTTTTCTGCATATGGCTGCCCAGTTCTCCCAGCACCAGTAGTTGAAGAGGCTATGTTTATTCCATTGTATGTCTTTAGCTCCTTTGTCGAATATCAGTTGGCTTTTCTGTATATGTGGTGCTGGGGAATCGAACCCAGGGCCTCATGTATATGAGGCAGGCACTCTTGCCACTAGGCCATATCCCCAGCCCTGTGGTTTTGATTTTTATTTCCGTCATGGGTAATGATGTTGAACAAGTTTTTCTTTTGTTTTTTTGTTTTTTTTGTTTTTTTGGCCAGTCCTGGGCCTTGGACTCAGGGCCTGAGCACTGTCCCTGGCTTCTTCCCGCTCAAGGCTAGCACTCTGCCACTTGAGCCACAGCGCCGCTTCTGGCCGTTTTCTGTATATGTGGTGCTGGGGAATCGAACCTAGGGCCTCGTGTATCCGAGGCAGGCACTCTTGCCACTAGGCTATATCCCCAGCCCCTCTTTTGTTTTTTTGGGTGGAGGGTTTCACTGTGTGGCCTTGATCTCAGGATCTTCAAGGCACACCAGATGGCTGCAACCCACCAACAGAGCATGGAGCAACTTGATTGTGGCGTCCTGCTCACCTGTGGTGTTGCTAGGGTATATGAAGGCATGTGTGAAGCCACTGGTGTTGGAGGGTGACTGAGTCTGTGCAGAGAGGCTCGCCATGTACATCCCAGGAGACATGGAGGTGCAGGCTCACAGTATCTGGCTGTAAGGAGATGCCGTCCATCTGGAGCACACCTGCGCAAGGGCGTCTATAAGTGTCTAGCCTCTACCAGTACCCATTGAGCACTGAAGCTTCAGAGGCTAACCAGAAGAGGTCAGGAAAGGTCACTTGATGTTTGGGCTGGACAAAGCTGAAGCCTGGAGATTAGTAGATGCTATGGTGGGTGATAGAAAACCCACTAGCTGTCAAAGAAAAGTCCGATAATTTGAACTACTTCAAAGGAAATCAGCACGAACCTCCTAAGATTTCCAAGAAAAGCTGCTAAATTCTCCAGAGACAAAGCACCCAAGATAGGCTGCCAAACTCTCCAGAGACAAAGCATCTGTTAATTCCTAGATATGGAGGTTCAATAAGTCTGTAATAAACCACTGAATAACCTCAGAGATACACAGTCTAAAGATGTGAACAAGGAAAGAAATGTAACTAATTGTTGAAGCTCCATAGTTTATTCTAGGTATTAGTAAGGAAAGTGCACAGTAGTTCTGAGTTCATCTAACATTTCTACATTCTAAACTACATTTTAGGGTTGGCTGTTGAATCCTTGCCACTCACATGTGCTAGCCAAGTCTTCTTGAATGACTTTTACATTTAGTTCCTTTCCACATTCTCTGTCTAAAATTTGGGAAGCCATTGTAGAGTTAAAACAGATATCTTATGCTGTGACCCATTCATTCTACCTTTACATATTCAGTGACTCCATCAGTGTTTAAATGAGAGAATATCAGTAGGAACCTGTGGAAATTGTCCATATAGAGTCAGAGTGGGGCTCTCTGGCGCTGTCCCAAGTGCTAGGGCACTTTCTGCTGTTTACTTGGGAAATAACAGTTGGATGGAAGCTTTTTCTGAAGATAGCGCTTGTTGTCTATGAATTCCTGGCCGTTGTTTTCCATGATTGTTTGCTTGTTTCCCTGTTTTAAATTTTTGAAAGAAATATTGGTTGATGAAATCAGAAGATTGAATGTTTTAATTTAAATTTATCCTTCACCAACTAAATTGCTGTAAAGGTCTAACACAGACCCATGTGATAACAAAGCTATTTCTCCATTCTACCTGGAAAATGGAATAACTAATAAACATGAATAAAAACCCAGCCTCGTTATTCTTGTTTTGTTTTGCTCTTTGGTCTGGCCTGTCCTCCTCCCTATTCTCCCTCCCCTTGCCCCCTCATCTGCCAAGCCTGGTGTGTCAGTAATCCGGGATGCATGGAAGTGGCCATGTGATGTCTGTAGCCGCCGTCTCTAACAAGTGTCCGGCCAAGCTCCAGGCCTGCTTGTGCCACTGTGTGGGACAGTTCTAGGGGCAGGAGAGATCCTGAAGGCTTGTGGACTGGCCTGTACCAGGCCCTGGGTTGGAGCAAAGGCCTTCTGATAGGCAGGGAGGGCAGCAGGTCAGCAAGTGGGATGTCAGAGAGAGGCTGGGCAAGAGCCAGATGTGGCTTGTGTGTCGAGATGGCTGGACCCAGGTGCACAGAGCTCACCGAGAGTAAACTCTGGAAGACAAGCAGAGCTAAGCCTAGCCTCCTGGCAGGTGGGGCCCAGGGCATGGGTGTGGGGTGTTTGTGAAAGTGTTTGGAGAAGCGCAGCTTGCCTCTCCTGTTTGCTCGTTTTTGCCCTTCCTGAATTGGCTTAGGGGAGGCTAGGCCTTAAACCAGGCCTTGGGAGCCTTTAGCTTGTGCTTTCAGTTTTGGCAGGCCCCCACAATGGTTGTGGTGGGCTGTGAAAGTGGGTGGGGGAGTGGGGCCTGAGGTGCAGGGGTGGGGCTTGTGGGTCATCACTGCTGGAGAGGGGAGGTGTGAGGGCAAGGAAGTGAGAGATGCCTGGGCGGCACTTGTGGGTCCTCAGTGTAAGAGAGGCGGGCAAAAGCCAGGAAGTTGGAGGTGCAGGGGCGGGGCTTATGGGGTATCAAAGTTGAGAGGGGAGGGCCAATGGGGAGGAAGTGAGAGGTCAAGGCTCGTGGCTTGGGCGCTGGACAGTTTTAGGTCAGTTCATCCTGGAACAAACAGACCTGCCACAAGGCTAGGAAGAGCTCCTTTCTCTGAGGGTCCTCTAGTTGTGTTTGGGCCTACAGAGCTGGTCAGGCTCATTGTGGTTTGGTGGTGAGTTGGACTTCCTTACACCGTCCCATCAGGCAGCAGCCGCTTTTCTATGTGGGGAAGTCTGGAGAACCGCGCACGCTTGTGGAGAATGCCGGACCCAGGTGCACTGAGCTGACTTTTAGGCAACTCCGGAAGACAAGCAGAGCTAAGCCGAGCTTCCTGGCAGGTGTAGCCCAGGTCATGGGTGTGGGGTGCTTGTGAATGTGTGTGGAGAAGCATGGCCTGCCTCTCGTGTTGGCTCCTTTGGGCCCTTCCTCAAGTGGCTTTAGTGAGGCTACACCTCAAACCAGGCCTCCAGAGCCGGCTTCCAGTCAGTGCCGAGCATTTAGCTGGCTTTGTCTTGGCTGACCCAGGCCATGGTTGTGGGGTGTTTGTGTTAGTGTGTGGAGGAGCGTGGCCTGCCTCTCCTGTTTTCTTCAGTGAGGCTAGGCCTCAAACCAGTCTTCTGGATATTGCTCCCAGTCAGTGCAAAACTTTAGTCAGTGCTTTCAGTCCTGGCAGACCCATGGCATGGGTGTTGGTTTTTATTGCCTGCCTGCCTGCCTCTCTGTGTTGGTTTGTGTCCTTCCTGAAGTTGCTTTGGTGAGGCCAGTCCCCAAACCAGGCTTCTGGAGCTTGCTTTTAGCTGGCACTTTCAGTCTAGGCAGGCCCAGGGCATGGATACAGGTGAGGGACAGTGAGGAGAAATATGGCCTGCTTCTCCTGAAGTGGCTTGGGTGAGGTCAGTCCCCAAACTATGCCTCCGGAGCCTGCTCCAGTCATTCATTGTCAAGCTTTTAGCTGTCACTTTCAGTCTATGCATGCCCAGAACATGGGTGTGGGGTGTTTGTGGTTGTGTGTGGAGAAGTGCAGCCTTTGTTTGTTCATTTGTGCCCTTCTTGTAGTGGCTTCAGGGTGGCTAAGCCCTGAAGTCAGGAGGTCAGGTCTTGCCGGCGCCATCTTGGCCACACACATGTTGAATTGTAGGGTCTGGCATCTCTTCTTCATGGTAGAGGGAGGGAATTCTGACCCCTAGGGGATGGTTGTGCCTGAATTCCTGGAGACAGGTGTGAGCACTTTCCTTATAAGTGACTGAACCTGTCAGTCTAGTGCTTGGGAATAGGAGCTTCCTATTACCCTGCCCTTTGACTTTACCTTATTTAGGCCCAGACAAGCACCTGTGCCATTACACCATGCTACACATCTCTGTGTTTGCATCCGTTATCCTGTCTCCTGGCTTATCTCTGGTCAACATGGTGTCCCAAATCAGCTCTTGGAGCTCAGTTGGTTTGTTAGTATAGTTTTGTTTTTTCTTTCCTCTCTGGCCTGTTTCCTAACAGTGATAAGTATATTTGGGGGTAGCATGCCTTTGTAACAATTTGCTGTCTATAGACTGCCTGCATCTTAATAGACTCCAAGATTGGATACTTCAAAATGTGGTTTCTCTGATAATTTACATTATAACATGCCCAAACCAGGCTTCTGGATCCAGCTCCCAGTCACTGCAGAGACTTTAGATGGTGCTTTCAGTCTAGGCAGGCACAGGCATGGGTGTGGGGGTATTTGTGAAAGTGTGTGGAGAAGTTCGGCCTGCCTCTCTCGTTTATTGCACATTTTACTTGACATATCAACGTATTTTGTCTAGTTTTTGGAGCATGCTTTGCCAGCCAGGCAAGCACCTTTATACTGAGTCATGTCCCCTGGTGGTCTCAGTGGGCCATCACTGCCCCCAGGCCTGGCCTGAGATCTGTCCCATTAGGAGCTGGATGGAGGTAGCAGAAGGCAGGAGCAGAAAGTGTGGTCTAAATGGCCTTTTCCTGTTTTTCCTTCCATCAGCCATGGCTCTGATCCCACTGAACAGAGGAGAGGCCTAAGTGCTGAGGATTGGAATGGTAGGTGTCCAGTCCAATGTAGGATGGGCTCAGTGGACCCCAACTAATCTTGGTTAGGAGAACATAGGCCCCAATCCAGGTCTTGCATAGGGCACGGAGTGTAGGGTGGAGGGGATGTGTGGAAAATGTTTTTTCCTGATGCCTGTAATCCTATGTACTCAGGAGGCCAAAATCTGTTGATTGCAGTTTGAATCTAGCCCTGGTAGCAAAGTCCTTGAGTCTCTTTATCACCAATCAACAACAAAAAAACCTCTACTGGAAGCAGAGCTGTGTCTCAACTTGTAGAGTGCTCATGCCTGAGTTCAAGCCCAGGACCAGCACAAAAAGATATTTGGGGGTGGGAATGTGGCTTAGTGGTAGGGTGCTCGCCTAGCATTCATCAAACCCTCTGTTGGATTCCTCAGCAGCACAAACACAGAAAAAGCAGCAAGTGGTTATGTGGCTCAAGTGGTAGAGTACTTCCTTTGAGCAAAAGAAGCTCAGGGACAGTGCCTAGACCGTGAGTTCAAGCTCTAGGATTGGCAAAAAAAAATTTTCATTTTTATCATATAGGTCTTACACACATGTATTTTTAAACTTTTATTTATTTAAATGTTTTTCTTTGCCGGATGTGAGGTGTGAACTGTGTGCCTGAGTTCTGTCCTCAGGGTCTTCGGCTGAAGACTAGTGCTCTATCACCTGAGTCACAACACCACTTCTGGTTTTCTGGTTGGTCATTGGAGATAAGTCTTAGAACTTTCCTTCCTGAGCTGGCTTTGAACCTGGATCCTCTCTTCCCTGCCTCCTGAGTAGCTAGGATGACAGGAGTGAGCCACATTTTATTAGGCATACAAAAGTATTTCACTTTCTTTTTTGTGAGTTCCAGTGGTATTGTGTTCCATTACCTTCCACAAGCTAGGCAAGTACCTCAGCTCTTAGCCCTGGTTTTCATGCCTTTGGTTTTCATGATTTCCAGCCTTTGTAGGCATTTTGAAGAGAAAATGCACAGAGAAAATGCACAGAGTGTCAGAATAAAAACTGTAGAGCCTGGAAGCTTGGAATCATGAATAGAGGTTCTGTCTCTATAGCCCAAGATAGAACAGTGTGGATGGCCCCCATTAGAACCTGCTCTGGAGAACTCATGCCTTGCCCAGGCCCCTGGCCTCTCTTCAAGTCTACATCAAGTTTTCATTTATACTTTCATATCCATTCTGGGTCCTGGAGAATGAGGTGAAGGCATGTGTGAGCAAGGGCAGCCTATCTTGTCCTGCTTTGTAACAACTTCAGTGACCCTAGGCCCCTGCTGAAGCATCTGAGTCTTTGCTATGCATTCAGTTTTGCTTTTGGTCATGTCCTGCTGTGATTGTGGGTTAGGGGCTGAGGGGCTGTGTGGAAAACATTTTATTTTTATTACATAGCTCTTAAACACAGTTTGTTCCACATTGAAAGACATTTAATTTTCTTTTTGATGAATTTAAAATTTATTGTGTTTCAATGCCTCCTACAACCTAGGCAAGGAACTCTACACTGAACCTCATCCCTTTACTATAACACAATCAGTTCCCTTAGACTGGTTTTACTAAAGTTTTCTAGTAAGGAGCTTCTGTGTGACTTCTTGTTTTGTTTTTCCTCTGTCGCCTATATAGGATCGCACTTTTCTGTGGAGTAGTTCCAGCATGCCCCTCCTTTGTTGCCTGTTGATTTCTTCTGACTGTAAGTATTTGAGGGCAAAATTTTTTAGTATCAGAAGAAAACATGGCATACATTCACTTGTAATTTTGAGTGTAGTATCTGTTAGTATGGCCCAATGTAGAAAAGTGGCTTGAATGACACCCCCTCCCCTGAAGGAGTGACACCCATTCAAAAACATTCTGAAGTTGTCATCACTGTAGGTCAAGGTTCTAAGACCCTCTAATCATTGAATCACAATCATATGAGGAGGCATCAGGGAGAAGGTGACAAGGACCTGGTATGAAAAGATGGCCAGTGGGTTTAATGTAGGAGCTCAGCAATCACTGTGGCTGGTACTGAAGCACCCAGACCCTTGCTGGCCATGCTATAAGGTAGTACTGGGCAATTAAGGGAATTGAACACTATGCTGAAGTAGTGCCATGGTGTCACCAGACAAATGGCCTCTCAGACCCTGGGAGCTATGCCTTATGCTCATTAGTGCTGTGTTTCAGATAGGAACTCCACCTATTCAGGAAGTTCCTTCCTGTGCCTATAAGTTCTTGCATCTTTCCTACTCTGTCCTTCAGTAGTTTCAAGGATTCAGGTCTGATATTGAGGTCCTTGATCCATTTTGAGTTGATCTTGGTGCATGGTGATAGGCTTGGGTCTACTTTGAGTTTTCTACATTTGGCTGCCCAGTTCTCCCAGCACCAGTAGTTGAAGAGGCTATGTTTATTCCATTGTATGTCTTTAGCTCCTTTGTCGAATATCAGTTGGCTGTAAGAGTGCGGTTTTATTTCTGGGTCTTCAATTCTAATCCATTGGTCTTCCGATCTGTTTTTACACCAATACCATGCTGTTTTTGTTATGATGGCCTTGTAGTAGAGCTTGAAGTCTGGTATTGTGATACCTCCTGCACTGCTTTTTTTTGCCTAGAATTGCTTTGGCTATTCTAGGTTTTTTGCTGTTCCATATGAATCTATGGATTGGTTTCTCTATTTCAGTGACGAATGTGGCTGGGATTTTGATAGATATTGCATTGAATTTGTATAACAATTTGGGCAATATGGCCATTTCCACTATATTGATTCTGCCTACCCATGAGCATGGGAGGTCTTTCCATCTCCTTGTGTCTTCTTTGATTTCCCTTATTAGATTTTTATAGTTTTCATTAAATAGGTCCGTCACGTCCTTGGTTAAGTTGATCCCTAGGTACTTTATTCTTTTTTTGGCTACTGTAAATGGAATTGTTTCCATAATTTCCTTTTCTGTTTGTATATTGCTGGTGTACAGAAAAGCTGCTGACTTTTGTGGATTGATTTTGTATCCTGCTACTTTGCCAAATTTGTTTATTAGGTGTAGGAGTTTGGGTACTGAGTTTTTTGGGTCCTTTAGATATAAGATCATGTCGTCTGCGAATAGGAATAATTTGATTTCTTCCTTGCCGATGTGGATCCCTTTGATGTCCTTCTCTTGCCTTATTGCTATGGCTAGAGATTCCAGCACTATGTTGAAAAGGAGTGGGGAGAGTGGGCATCCTTGTCTTGTTCCTGAGTTTAGGGGGAATGATTTAAGTTTCTCTCCATTTAATATGATACTAGCAGTTGGTCTGTTGTATATGGCTTTTATTGTTTTGAGGAATGTTCCATCTATTCCTGTTCTCTCCAAAGCTTTTTTATTTTATTTTATTTTTGTTGCCAGTCCTGGGCTTGGACTCAGGGCCTGAGCACTGTCCCTGGCTTCTTTTTGCTCAAGGCTAGTACTCTGCCACTTGAGCCACAGCGCCACTTCTGGCCATTTTCTATATATGTGGTGCTGGGGAATCGAACCTAGGGCTTCATGTATATGAGGCAAGCACTCTTGCCACTAGGCCATATTCCCAGCCCCTCTCCAAAGCTTTTAATAGGTATGGATGTTGTATTTTGTCAAAGGCTTTTTGGGCATCAACTGAGATAACAATGTAATTCTTAATTTTAGATCTGTTTATGTGGTGAATTACGTTGATTGATTTACGGATGTTGAACCATCCTTGTGACTGTGGGATGAAGCCTACTTGGTCATGATGTATGATTTTCTTGATCAGTTTCTGGATCCTGTTAGCTAATATTTTATTGAGGAGCTTTGCGTCTGTGTTCATTAGTGATATTGGTCTGTAGTTCTCTTTTTTTGTTGGGTCTTTGCCTGGTTTGGGAATGAGTATGATATTAGCTTCGTAGAATGAGTTTTGGATTTCTCCCTCTGTTTCTGTTTCGCGGAAGAGTTTGAGGAGTATTGGTATTAGCTCATTACTAAAGGTTTTGTAGAATTCGTTGGTGAATCCATCTGGGCCTGGGCTTTTCTTTGTTTGGAGGTTCTTGATTATCTTCTGTATCTCACTGTAAGTTATTGGTTTATTTAGTTGATTTATTTCTTCTTGGTTCAGTTTGGGCAGTTTGTACTTCTCTAAGAACCAAAAGGCACTCTTTTAGTTCTGTTTTATAACAAGAGACTTACCTTTAGAATAAAATAGAATGAGATTTCATTCCCCTTTTCATCTTAAAACTGTATTGTCTCCTCTTTTCCTCCCCTCCCCTCCCCTCCCCTCCTATTTTCCTTGCCTTTTCTTTTTTCTCTCTTGCTTTTCTCCGGACAATTTATGTTTGCGTTACATGTTACTATTCATGATTCCAAACCCGTGTGGTTTAGAATGTGTGTCAGGCCACTCCAATGGCCTTCAGCAGTTGTGGGGGTTGCTTGATCAGAGTCCTTGCCCTACCATGCTTGATTGTGTGTTCCCGCTGTGCCTAACTTTGTGTGACAATGGAGACTTGAATAAATGGTCAGCTGTGCTTTCACTGTGTTCATGCACCTGTGAGGGTATGGATGGGGATTGAGTGCTGTGTATCTTTGTGTGTAAACTTGGACAGCCCTTAAGCATGTTTGACAAAACAAGGCTACCTACCTCCAGGGATGCAGAACACTGTCTGGTAAGCATTGGAGTGGGTTGAGCTTTAGTTTAAGGAATTGGGTTGTTAGTTGTCTGGGGTTAGAGGTAAAGGTTAGAGTTCTTAGGGCTACTGTTTTCAGGGTTGGTATGATTGAGATTAGGGTTCAGGTGTAGGGTTGTCGATGTTAAGGATATGGTTAAGGTTGGGTGTTGTTAAGGATACTCAGGGTGTGAATTACAATTAAGTTTTTAGTTATGCTTCAGAAAAACAGATCACATCATCCCATCATATCAACACATCACAACACATCCTCAGAGCATGCCACATCTTCACATCACATCAGGCCAACCTTACCTGAATGAGCCACCCTACCTGGCTCAATTTTATGATCTAAAGGTTCTTGAAAAGGCACTTTTTTAGTTCTGTTTTAGTAGCAAGATACTTACTTGTAGAATAAAATAGAATGGGATTTCATATCTTTTTCATTTGAAAACTTTATTCTTTCTTCTCTCTCCTGTCCTTTTGTCCTCTCTTCTCCCCTCCCCTTTCCTTTCCTTCTCTTCTTGTCTGTTTTTTTCTGTCCTCTGTTTTCTCCAGACATTTTATATGTGAAGTACATGTTAGTATTCATGATTCCATACCCGTGTGGGTCAGAATGAGTGTCAGGCCACTCCGATGGCCTTTAGCTGTTGAGGGGTTGCTTGATCAGAGTGCTTTACCTACCATGCTTGATGGTGTGCTCCCACTGCGCCTAACTGTGGTTGACAATGGAGACTTTAATAAATGGTCAGCTGTGCTTTTACTGTGTTCATGCACCTGCTCTGCACACACATGTGAGGGTATGGGTGGGGGATGGGGTGCTGTGTGTCTCTATGTGTAAACTTGGACACCCCTTTTGCTCAAGCCTAGCTCTCTGCCACTTGATCCACAGTGCCACTTCGGGCCATTTTCAATGTATGTGGTGCTGAGGAATCGAGCCCAGGGCTTCCTGTATATGAGGCAAGTACTCTTGCCACTAGGCCATATTCCCAGCCCAAAACCTACAACTTTATAATGTAGATTTTTTTCCTAATTTAAGATACTCATAAATTTATATAGCTAAATTGTGCCCTAAAATTCTAATTTTTGTGTACAAATATTTAATCACTTGTTAAAATGTAGGGGACTTAACTATTATAACAGCATGAAATCTACTTTTGAATAGTAGTGGGCTATAGATGAAGATCCAGAAATGGGCACACATGTAAGCATAGTAGATTGCCAAAAGTTTTCATTGTAGTTCTTCATTTTCATATTATAACAAATTCAGTGACTTGTTCTACTGACATGAGTTGTTGGGAGGAAAGATATTCCCCTAAAGCAAGAGATAACTGTTGTAGGGAGCAGCTGACTCCATCTTGATTAGGGAAACTCTTGGGGAGACGTGGAACCTCCAACCCCGTAACAATAATAACCTCAGACTGTTGTTGATTGTAGGAAAGTCCTGGAGACTGTTATCTCCAATTAACCACCAGAAAGCCGGAAGTGTCACTGTGGCTTAAGTGGTAGAGCACTAGCCTTGAGCTGAAGAGTTTAGGGACAGCACCCAAGGCCAGAGTTCAAGTGCAGTGACCAAAAAAAAAAAAAAAAAAAAAAAAAAAGAAAGAAAAATTGGAATCAGTGTCAAATCAAATAATTTGACAATAGCCACAGTGCTTGCTAATTCATAAGAGCAATGAATTCCCCAGAAAGAGAATCAGAGTGACTAATGTCTAATTAAACAGTGAGCTAGTTTCCTCAGCTATAAACAAATAATCTCTCTGCTCACTGTAAAGGGCTGCTAAAAGTAAAATGTAATTACTCTTGTATCTAGTGCCTTACACTGCACTTACAGTGTAAGTCTAGTGCTGGTGGCTCACACCTGTAATCTTGATTACTCAATAGGCTGAGATCTGAGGATCCTGGTTAGAAGCCAGCTTGGTGAAGAATAGCCTCTGATATTCTTATCTCCAATAAACTACTCAGAAAAATCCAGAAGTGGTGCTGTTTCTCAAGTGTAGAAGGCTAGCCTTGAGCACAAAGAGGCTCAGGGACTGTGCCCAGGCCCTGAGTTTGAGCCCCACAACCAACAGAAAACAAAGCCCAAGGACCTGGGCAGGGAGGCGGACCAGTGTACACTTCATGCTATATTATCAAAATGTTTTTGTTTTGTTATTTTCACTTTTCGAGTTTGAAGAGCTATTTTATACTCCCATTAATCATGTTGTTAATCAGGTATACTTTTGTTATTGAAAGTTCTAGATAATATTTGAAGTACTGGGATATGTGAAATTTTACTGTGGGGAAGAATATGAAATTTATAACCTGAAACATTTTCAGGGAATTACTTCCAGCAAATTGTAATTAAATGTAGGTGTCAAAAAATAATTAGCACTTTGTCTCAGACCAGGGCTTTTTATTAGCCAGCAAGCCTTCAACAAAAGCACTCAACTGAGTCGTCTTAGCGTCTCTTAGGCTCACTATCATAGTGTATGTAGTTTTAGTATAGGAGAGTTAACATAATCACTTATAGTTAACCAAACTGTACTCTTATAAAAACACTTCTATGTCATCAAACACTGGAATTCCTACTATGCGAGATATGTATTATCATATAAAAAAACAGGAAAATGTACAGAAGTTAAAAATGTTTCTGAGTCATAAGAGTCATGTACTACACAAACAAGATTCAGAGGGAAGGGTGACATTGCAGTAACTGCACACATCAGGTTTTAAGATATTTTTGCTATAATGATTAGTTTTTATAATAAAAATGACACAAGTGTTAATTTATTTAAGAAAAAGTAACTTAGAAATGCAATACTGAAATTTTGGCCAGAAACAGACCTCAGCAAATCTTTGCCTATTTTTTGCTTTTGCTCATAAAGTGTCACTACAAAAATGACATTTTAAAGTTAAAATGTATGTACAGACATATTTCTAACTGTACATTAACTTCATTTTGACTGAATGATCTCTTTTAAAAGTACAGAAATTTAATGCTTTACAAAGTTAAAAACATATTTGCAACCAAGAATATATATGTCATTAAGGATGGATATCCAGAAAAGTTACCCTTTAAAAATGTAAAAATAAAATAGAATTCTCATTTTTTCTATAATTTTCTTTTCTTTTTCTTTTTCTTTTTTTTTTTTTTGCCAGTCCTGGGGCTTGAACTCAGGGCCTGAGCACTGTCCCTGGCTTCTCTTTGCTCAAGGCTAGCACTCTGCCACTTGTGCCACAGCGCCACTTCTGGCCTTTTTTTTTTTTATATATATATGTGGTGCTGAGGAATCGAACCCAGGGCTTCATGTATACGAGGCGAGCACTTTACCACTAGGCCACATTCCCAGCCCTTTTTCTATAATTTTCTATAGTCAAAGGCCACTGGTCTCTTTAATGCAATTGCAAAAAATTTGTGGATAACTTACAAGGCATTAGTTTTACAAGGAAAGCATGAAAGTTTTGGAAATTTTTTTTTTTAAAGTAAGCCATGACAGAGCTGGTTCCCTGAGGAGGGAGGGGCCTTTAATCCTAGCTACTCAGGAGACTGGGATCTGAGGATTGTGGTTCAAAGCCAGCACCAGCAGGAAAGACAGTGAGAATCTTAGCTCCAATTAATCACCTAAAAGGTGGGAAGGGAGCTGTGGCTCAAGTGGTAGAGTGCTAGCCTTGAGCAGAGAAGCTCAGAGACAGTGCTTAGGACCTGAGTATAAGCCTCAGGAGTGACACACAACACACACACACACACACACACACACACACACACAGTACAGGAACTTTCTGGGCAGTTTTGGGGCTCAACAAATTGACAATGAAACTGAAAAGTTTCTGCGCAGCAAAAGACATAGTTACTAAGCTAAAAAGGCAGCCTACAGCATGGGAGATCTTTACCTTTTCATAAGAGCCTAATATCCAGAAGGTACAAGGAGCTAGCCCCTCCATAAATTACCCAAGAATAATGGGAAAAAGGGGTAGAGACTTATCAGAAGAAAAAGTAAGAATGGCCTCTTAATACATGAGAAAATGTTCAACATCCCTATCCATAAAGAAAATGGAAATCAAAACTGTATTTAGTGGGAACAAATGAAGAGGGAGTAACACTGTTTGACAAGAAATGTAACCATTACCTTAAGTAACTGTAACCCCTCTGTACATAGGCTTTACAATAAAATTTAATTAAATAAAGAAACTATGTTTAGATTTCATCTCATCCCACTTAGTTTGGGCAGCATGGAGAAAACAAGCACTAAAAAATCTTGGTGGGGATTCTGGGGGGAAAAGGAACCCTGTTGCACTGTTGGAGGGGATATAAACTAGTGAAATCACACTGGAAGGCACTTTGAAGATTCCTCAAAACACTAAATATAGAACTTCCCTATGACCTAATGATAGCACTTTGGGGTATCTACCTAGAACATTGCAAGTCAGGGTATGTTAAAGACACTTGAACATGCATACTCCTTATGGCACTAATCATGACAGCCAAGGCATGAAACTAGACCAGATGCCCTACAATGGATCAATGAGTCAAGAAAATAAGATATTTGGATACAGATAGATAGATACAAATTTTACTCACCTGCTAGGAAGAAAAATGTTATATCATTTGCAGGGAAACAGATACACCTAGAAAAATTATGGTAAGTGAAGTAAGTCAGTTTCAGAGAGACAAACGTAACTTTTTATTGTTGTTGGTGGTGGTCATGGGTGTTGAACTCAGGGCCTGGGCACTGTCCTTGAGCTTTTTCACTCAAGGCTAGTGTTCTACCACATGAGCCACATCACTACTTCCTGTTTTCTAGTAGTTAATTGGAGATAAGAGTCTCATAAAAGCCGAGTCAATTTTTTTTTTTTTTTTTTTGGCCAGTCCTGGGCCTTGGACTCAGGGCCTGAGCACTGTCCCTGGCTTCCTTTTTGCTCAAGTCTAGCACTCTGCCACCTGAGCCACAGTGCCACTTCTGGCCGTTTTCTGTATATGTGGTGCTTGGGAATCAAACCCAGGGCCTCATGTATATGAGGCAAGCTCTCTTGCCACTAGGCCATATCCCCAGCCCCCTGAGTCAAGTTTTAAAGAAGCGTTTGTGAAAATATTAAACAATTAAGTCAGTAATGCAAAACAATGCAATGCCTAAACAAAAAGATTTGTGTGTACTGTTAAAAAGAAATCAGTTAATGTACTCTTTACCTGACTTATGCAAATGGAACTCCTCTACACATCACTTTTATAATAACTATAAAAATACAGTTTATTGGTGCGCATACAGGAGCAGTTATTTGTAGCTTTTCATTGTAATACTAAGTATCCTCTCAGTGTAAGCATTCTTTTGTTCTGGTTTATTCAGATAGGTTTGTGTTTTGGTTTTGAAACCTTGTACTGCTCATCAAGTTGGAATATTTTTTTTTTTTTTTTTGGCCAGTCCTGGGCCTTGGACTCAGGGCCTGAGCACTGTCCCTGGCTTCTTCCCGCTCAAGGCTAGCACTCTGCCACTTGAGCCACAGCGCTGCTTCTGGCCGTTTTCTGTATATGTGGTGCTGGGGAATCGAACCTCGTGTATCCGAGGCAGGCACTCTTGCCACTAGGCTATATCCCCAGCCCTAAGTTGGAATATTTTTGACATTAGACATTTAAAACATAAAAATTATGAATAAATTGTTTCAGCAGGGTCTTGATAATTTAAATGAAAGATCCTTCCCAGCTTTACCACTGTTGATCTGTGAATGAATTTCTAGTACTGTTTCTTGGAATTTTCCTGAAACAGAATCTCTCAGTGCAAGGGGATTGTCCTTGGGAATGTAGTTGTGTGCCTGGTTATATGTTATTTTATGTGGTAGCAGCTGTCTTGAAGGGTCTGGAGTTGGGTAAACAACTGTTAAACAAAACAAAACAAAACAAAAACAACTGTTTGAAGGCCAAGCCTTCCTATAGTTGGAATAGCAATGCCTTACTGACACTTTGCTTTCTCAGCTCTCACTGATCATGGAAAGAGACTTGGCTCTCCATGGGGATTCTTATTTCTTTCTCTTTTACAAACCCACCTTCTTCACCTCAGGTATTAATATTTGTTTTCACCTGTTTTGCATAAAAGGTAGGACGAGGTACTGTGGGGTAATCAATGCACAGTTCACAGCTGTAAGGTCCTCCCCCGGAGGGCTACAGTGCTGTTAGATGCCCCACCTGTCTCCGCCCGGTTACCTAGGTGACCCGCACACCTGGGGGCGGTAGTCTCCCCGCCCCCGAGGTCACATCCGGGCCCCACCTCCCCATCCCCGCCCTACAGAAGGCCTCGGCCGGGGCCGCTTGCTCCATTAGTGTGGCCGCTGGTCAGGGAATGAGCTCTCCTCTTCGGCCTGAGACTGCGTGGCGTCCTCCTTTCCCGGCTCCCTGCTGTACACACCTATCAGGTAACGAATGCACCGTGATGGAAGGCGGAGGTTCTCATCCTCCTTAGAGGGCTCTTGAACTTTCGGGCGGTTAGTGTCTGGGATCTGGAGTGAACTTGGAGTAGTTTAACCGAGGCTCTCAACTCCAGGTGAGAAGTCCACGCGGAGCCGCCGCGGCTTCTCCGGTGGAGTCCACGGGTCTTTACCCGCAGCCTCGCCCGCCTGGTTTCTTCCTAGTGACCGACCCGCATTTGCACTGCGGGTGCCGCCAGGCAGGGCGCGGGAACCCGGGTCTGGAAGGGGCCACCCTCGCCCCCATCACCACCCGGATTCGGGGAGATCAGCCCTCCCCTCGCCGTGCTCCCAGCCCCCGCTCCCGGCGGCCGCGCGACCCCGAGCCGCCGGCACGGACCTGTGGGTCGGCACGCGCCGCACCGAGTCCGGGTCCTCCCGGTTCCGGGGCGCAGGCTCTGGGGTGCTGGGCGTGCCCACCTGAAACTCCCGCTCGGGGACGGGCGGCGCCGGGCCGAGGGCGCACCGCCCCGGGATTGGAGGCCTCTGGGCGCCGGGCGCCGCCCCTCCCCGCCTTGGGCCCGGCAGGTGCGCGCGCCTCTTCCACCCCGCCCGGCTCTCCCGGATCAGAGCCCAGGGCCGGCGCAGCCCCGAGCCGCGCTTCTCGCCCTCAGCGCCGGCCGCAGCTCTCCTCCCTTCTGCAGCACAGCAGGCGGCCCTGGCCTGGAGCGAGGGTCCTGGCGCCGCCCGGAAGGCAGCACCGCTGAACCACGCGCGGGCGGAGGAGGAGCGGAGTCTCCGAAGGACTCCCGGCTCTCAGTGTGCTCCAAAGAGACCGAAAGGAGGCGAACTGGACATCTGCTTTTGGTGAGTCAACACGCTGCCTAAAACCACATGCTGTTGAAAATGAACTTTGTCAAGATAGGCTATATTTGGGGTACGCTGCAGGCGTAGGGCTCGGTGTCAATGGTAGGATTAAAATTTGATTAGGGTAAGCAAACCCTAATCCATACCCTAAGCCACTCAGGAATCCTATGCCTTAGTTGAAACGTTTCATTAACTAAACCCACACAATAACTGTGCCCAACACAGCAACCCTAACCCAGTCCTCAAAGCTGGGAGAGAGAACTGGTTTGCTGGTGTGGTTTTTGTTCTTTCCTCCCTCTCTGGCCTGTTTCCCGACAGTGTAGAGGGTCTGTGTGGGCTGCAGGCCTTTGTATCAGCTGGCTGCCTGCAGATGCTAATGCTCTGATAAACACTCCAAGATTCCCTCCTTCAGTATGTGGCTTCTTAGATAATTTACACATATCTAACAACATGACTGGGTTAGGGGTCGGTTGTTGATGTCAATAAGGACTGGTGGTAGTAGGGCTACTCAGAGTGGGCATCAGCATTAAGATTTAGTTAATGGTTTGGAAATAGATTAGGCAGGTGTTGGGTTTTCCATTAACCTTACAGAGCAGGTGAGTGTTAGGGACTAAGTTAGGATTAGGATCACTATTACAAACAGTAAATGATGGTTAAGGAATGAGTCAGGCTTAGGGTTAGGGAATGTGGTAGACAAAGGATGGGGTTAGGGAGCCTGTTAGGGAAGATTTTAGGATCAGGGTTTAGGAAGGGTTGAGGGTTAGGGAATGGGTGAGAATTAACTTTGTGGAATGAGTTTGAGTTATGAGATGTGTTATGGAGTGGTTTACAAAACAATTTATGGAACAGGTAAGGATTAAGAACGTGTTAAGGAAGGGGCTAGGGTGAGAGTTAGGCCATGTGTTCAATATGAATGTGTTAGGTACACAATTGTATGGATTTTGGTTAGTGAATGGCTTAGGGTGAGGCATGAGGTTGGTGAGTAGCTTAAGGTGTGGGGTTGGATTGGAGCACATTAGGGTGTGAGTACTGGCTAGAGTTAGTGTGCACAATGGGGATCCATGTTATGGTATGGGGTAGGGGTAGGGTTAAGGTTGGGTTGAAGCTGTATTACAATTAGGGTACATGTGAGTGTAGGGTTATGGTTACGGTTAGGACATGTGTTTTAGTATGGGGTAGGAGATAGGGTAGGGGTTAGAGTCTGTGAGTGGCCTCAAGATCCTCCCCAGGGTCTTGGTTTACTAGCCCTGCTCTTTCCCATGCCCTTCTTTCTGCTGTCCCATGGCTTGTCTTCCCCATGTATTTGTCTTCATCTTGTGTCTCCCACTTATTATGCAAAAAAGTCCATTTCCTCTCACTGGAAGGCCTGCTTTTGAGGACTTTTGTGTAAGCAAATAATTTAAAGCTTAAGACAAGGGTCCTACCTTTGAACAAAGCCCATCTGTACTCTTAGAAATACCTCTGAAGAACCTACATAGGTGAGTATGAAGCTGTGAGGATAGGTTGTTGTTTCCCCTGCACTGTGTCATCCTGTTTAAAGGCCCTGTACTCTTCCCTATGGTAATACGGCACCTGCTAGGGTGACCCAGACCCTTGGGTGGTCTGGTTCTGTATGTATGGTTCACCTCTCAGGAGCAGTATAGTGATGGAGGGTTCGGTCTGTGGATAACATTTGGTGGAGTTGCTGGTACCCCAAGGGACCAGTTTCCTTTTTTTTGGTGTATGCCCAGATTTCGCGTCCCCAAAGACCACCAAGGAGCCGATTCCGATGCAAATGCAAGTCTTCATTGCAAGTTGGAGCCTGGACTCTAAACCACCACTGACCCAGCGGATCTGCATTGAGACCTCCCCCCCTCAGATAAGGAGAGTTTTTATTGTGATTACTACAGGGGCAGGGTATTTCCAAGTTGGCAGATACTTTATTGGATGGCATTTAGCAAGCAAGTCTTGTCCTTTCAGTTATCTATTTTTTTTTTTTTTTTGACCAGTCCCAGGCTGTGAACTCAGGGCCTGAGCACTGTCCCTGGCTTTTTTTTTCCTGGCTTCTTTTTGCTCAAGGCTAGCACTCTGCCACTTGAGCCACAGCACCACTTCTGGCCATTTTCTGTATATGTGGTGCTGGGGAATTGAACCCAGGTCCCCATGTATACCAGGCAAGCACTCTTGCCACTAGGCCAGATTCCCAGCCTCTATTTTTGCTTTGATAATGGGAACTGGCCTTGATATCGGGAACTGACATCAGGTGGTCACATAGCAGTGATGCAGGGGGTTAATGCATGGGGTAGAGCAAGTCACAAATGGGTTAAGCAAGCCATTTACAGAATCAGAATTCTGCGGTCAGGCTGACTTAGTACCAACTTTATTTATTGATTTATTTGCAGTTCTGGGGCTTGGACTCAGGCCCTGAGCACTGTCCCTGGCTTCTTTTTTTTTTTTTTTGCTCAAAGCTAGCACTCTGCCACTTGAGCCACAGCACCACTTCTGGCCATTTTCTGTATAGGTGGGGCTGGGGAATTGAACCCAGGGCTTCAGGTATACGAGGCCAGCACTCTTTGCCACTAGGCCATATCCCCAGCCCTTACCAACTTTATTTTAACAATTGCTACCATGTTTTCCCATTACCACTAAGCAAGCTAGAGTGGGCTAAAACAATCCAGTAGTCAATCATAAGTAAACTAATCCAACAGTTACCATGGCATTTCTACTACTATTATTGTTATTTCTATAGTCTATGACTATGATCATTTTTTACTGTCCATTACCATGGTTGTTACCTATGTACAGAGGGGAACAAGGGCTCCCTATATTTTTAAATGTCAGCTACAAAAAACTATTCTCACGGGTGGGGGTCCAGCCTTCTAGCATGGAGTCATCACCATGGTTTAGAAGCTGTTATAATTGTAACACTAAAACTCATATTTAGTCACTCAGGTTCTCAGATTAGCCCTTACAGTTGCAGGACCTCATGTGCCTCCACAGAAGTATCCTGACTTTGTTTCCTGTCTTGTGTGTATACTGGGATAGGTATCCACTTTCTGTTGCTGCTTCTAGAAGGCTGAGGACAGTTCTTCATCCGTGGTCTTCCTTTTCTTTGGTACCTGTAAACGTTTGCACCCAGGTACAGACTACTGAGCTAGGGCTGGGGAGCAGAGAGGGACTTGACGGGACTCGTTTCTTGACTGAGACCAGGCTGACATCTTCTGAGGGATATAGAGTCTTGTGGGTATTGGTGACACTTCAGCAGTGGATTTGGACATGGAAAGAGCTTCCTAGAGAAGAGCAGGCTGCTATTGTCAGAGTGGGTCACAGCATGCTGCCTGAATCCTTACCTGCACCCTGTCATTTGCTTCAGGCCTGGGCAGGGGCTGATAGAGGCTCTCTACAGCCTGCCAGGATATGTATATATATAAAGGCTTGTGTGAAGCCACTGGTGTTGGAGGATCACTGAATCTGTGCAGATAGCCACACCATGTCCACCCCCAGAGACATGGAGGTAGAGGCTCACAGTATCTGGCTGTAAGGAGATGCTGTCCATCTGGAGCACAATCTGCAGAAGGGCATCCATGAGCATCTAGCCTCTACCGGAGCCCACTGAGCACTGAAGCTTGAGAGGCTAAACAGAAGAGGTCAGGAAAGGCTATTGTGATGTTTGTGCTGGACAAAGCTGAAGCGTGGAGATTATTCGGTGCTATGATGGGTGATAGAAAATCCAGTAGCCATTGAAGAAGAGTCCGGTAAATTGAACTGCTTCAAAGGAAATCAGTACAAACCTCCTAAGATTTCCAAGAAGAGAAGTTGCCAAAATCTCCAAAGCACCCAAGATAGGCTGCCAAACCCTCCAGAGACAAAGCACACGTTAATTCCTAAGAACGGAGATTCAATAAATTTATAGTAAACCACTGAATGACCTGAGAGACACACAGTCCAAAGATGTGAACAAGGAAAGAAATGTAACTACTTGTGTTGAATCTCCATAGTGTATTTTAGGTATTAGTAAGGAAACTGCCCAGGAGTTCTGAGTTCATCTACCATTTCTACTTTCTATACTTTATTTTAGGGTTGGCTATTGAATCATGGCCACTCACACGTGGTAACCAAGTCTTGAATGACTTTTATATTTTGTTAATTTCCACATTCTCAGTGTAAAATTTGGGAAGCCATTGTAGAATTAAAACAGATATCTTATGCTGTGACCCATTCGTTGTACCTTTAGGTATTTCCCCAATTGTTGGACTCTGCCCTATGCTCAGTGACTCCCTCAGTGCTTCAATGAGAAGGCACCCAAGAGAATATCAGTAGGAACCTGTGGAAATTGTCCATACAGAGTCAGAGTGGGGCTCTATGGCGCTGTCCCAAGTGCTAGGGTGCCCTCTGCTGTTTACTTGGGAAATGACAGGTGTGAACATGTGTGGAACAGTGTTTTTTTTTCCCTTAATTCTGTGTGGTTGCTGTTGATAGGGATTGAATTTAGGACTTGGGTGATGTTCTTTAGCTTTTCTACGTAAGATTGTGCTGCACTGCTTGAGCCACAGCCCGTCTTATGGCTTCATTTTGTCTAAGTGTGTGTGTGTGTGTGTGTGTGTGTGTGTGTGTTTGTGTGTATTTGTTATTTTGTCTCTGTGTTTTCCAGCATGAATTTCATCTTTAAAGATCTCCTTATTCTGTTTCTAGAGTATTATTTGGGCAAGCTGGGATGAGGTCAGAGTGAGGGAAGGAAGAAGGCAGGGAGGGAGAGAGAGGGAGAGTACAGGTTTTTCATTCGTTTTTGTAGTTTACGATGGAGCATGAAGCTCCCTCATAAACTAATCTTGGATGGAAGCTTTTTGTGAAGATAGTGCTTGTTGCCTATGAATTCCTGGCTGTTGTTTTCCATGGCTGTTTGCCTGTCTTCCTGTTCTAAATTTATGAAAGAAATACTGGTTGATGAAGTCAGGAGAAGATTGAACGTTTTAATTTTAATTCATCCTTCACCAACTAGATTGCTGTAAAGGTCTGACAGAGTCCCATATGATAAAAAAGGTATTTTCCCCTTCTACCTGGAAAACGAGTAATGAATAAACATCACTAAAAACCCAGCCTGCTTATTCTTCTTGTTTTGTTGTCTGTCCTCTTCTCTCTTCTCTCTCCCCTTGCCCCCTCATCTGCCACGTCTGATTGTGACAGTAATCTGGGATGAATGGCAGTGGCCATGTGATGCCCTTAGCCGCCGTCCCTAGCAGGTGTCCCCTCAAGCCTGCTTGTGCCAGTGGGTTCCATAGTTCTAGGGGCAGGAGAGACCCTGAAGGCTGTGGACTGTCCTGCACCAGGCCCTGGGTTGGAGCAAAGGCCTTCTGCTAGGCAGGCTTGGCAGGAGGTTTGCTGGTGGGGCCTCAGGAAGCTAGAGGTGCAGGGGCGGGGCTTATGGGGCATCATAGCAGGAGAAAGGTGGGGCAAGAGCCAGGGAGCTAGAGGTGCAGGCCTGGAACTTATGGGGCATCACAGCTGGAGAGGGGAGGGGCAAGGGCAAGAAAGCTAGAGGTGCAGGGGCGGGACTTATAGGGCCTTACAGCAGGAGAGGGGCAGAGAAAGCTGAAGGAAGTGAGAAGTCAAGGGGTGTGGCCCTGGCACTGGACTGGTTTAGGTGGGTTCTGCCTGGGACTGGCAGTCCTGCCAGTAGCCCCCATCTTTGGGTTTGGGCCTACAAAGCTTGTCAGACTCACTGTGGTTTGGTGGTGGGTCTGAGCTTCTGTACACTCATCCCATCAGGCACGATCCGCTTTTCTGTGTGGGGAAGCCTGGAGGAACGCTGACCCTGCACAGATGCGGCTTGTATGTGGAGAAGACCTGACCCCGGTGCACTGAGCTGACCTTGAGGCAACTTCGGAAGACAAGCAGAGCTAAGCCAAGCTTCCTGCCAGGTGGGGCCCAGGGCATGGTTGTGGGGTGGGTGTGAGTGTATGGAGAAGTGCGGCCTGTTCCTCCTGTTTGCTTGTTTGTGTCCTTCCTGATGTGGCTTTGGTGAGGCTAGGCTTCTGGAGCCGCCTTGGAGTCAGTGCAGAGCTTTTAGCTGGTGCTTTTACTCTTGGCAGGCCCAGGCTACGGTTGTTGGGTGCGTGTGAGAGCATGTGGAGAATCACGGCCTACTTCTCCAGTTTGCTTGTTTGTGTCCTTCCTGAAGTGGCTTAGGTGGTGTGGCTAGGCCTCAAACCACGCCTCCAAAGCGGGCTTCCAGTCAGTGTAGAGCTGTTAGCTGGTGCTTTCAGTCTTGGCAGGCACAGGCCATGGTTGTGGGGTGGCTTATGGTGTTGAGCTTATGGGGCGTCACAGCAGTAGACAGGTCTGCTAAAGCAAGGAAGTAGAGGTGAAGGGGCGCTGCTTATTGGGCTTCAATGCAGGAGAGGGGAGGGGCAAGGGCCAGAAAGTGAGTGGTTAAGGGGCATGGCCCTGGCACTGGACTGGTTTAGGTCGGTTTTGCCTGGGACAAGCCAGTCACTCAGCTCCTTACTGTGAGGTCCTATTTTTGCCTACAGAGCTGGTCAGGCTTAGCATTGTTTGGTGGTGTGTCTGGGCTTCTGTACTCCCGTCCCATCAGGCAGCAGCCGATTTTCTGTGTTGGGAAGCCTGTAGGAATGCTGCACTGATGGGGCTTGTTTGTGGAGAAGGCCGGACCCAGGTGCACTGAGCTGACCTTGAGGCAACTTCGGAAGACAAGCAGAGCTAAGCCAAGCTTACTGCCAGGTGGGGCCCAGGGCATGGTTGTGGGGTGGGTGTGAAAGTGTATGGAGAAGCGCGACCTGCCCCTCCTGTTTGCTTGTTTGTGCCCTTCCTGAAGTGGCTTGGGTGAGGCTAGGCCTCAAACTAGGCCTCCGGAGCTGTCTTCGTCAGTGCCGAACCTTTCTTTAGCTGGGGCAGGCCCATGCCACGGTTGTGGGGTGGGTGTGAAAGTGTATGGAGAAGCGCGACCTGCCCCTCCTGTTTGCTTGTTTGTGCTCTTCCTGAAGTGGCTTTGGTGAGGCTGGGCCTCAAACTAGGCCTCCGGAGCTGTCTTCGTCAGTGCCGAACCTTTCTTTAGCTGGGGCAGGCCCATGCCACGGTTGTGGGGTGGGTGTGAATGTGTGGAGGAGCGCGGCCTGCCTCTTGTGTTTGCTTGTTTGTGCTCTTCCTGAAGTGGCTTTGGTGAGGCTGGGCCTCAAACCAGGCCTTTGGAGCCTTTAGCTGGTGCTTTCAGCCTTGGCAAAGCCAGGCAATGGTTGTGGTTGGCTGTGAAAGTGTGTGGAGGAGTGTGGCCTGAGTTGCAGGGGTGGGGCTTGTGGGGAGGGGTAAGGGTGAGGAAGTGAGAGGTGCAGGGGTGGAAGGAGCATCAGAGTGGAGTGTGGGGGCGGTGGGGGGTGGGGGGGTTGTGGGGAGAGGTGGAGCAAGAGCCTGGAAGCTAGAGGTGCAGGGGCAGGGCTTATGGGGCATCACAACATGAGAGTGGAGGGCCAAGGTCTAGGATGTGAGAGGTGAAGGGGCGGGGTTTATGGGGCGACACAGAACAAGAGGGGAAGGGAAGTCAGAGGTCAAGGGGCATAGCTTGGGCACTGGACTGGTTTAGGTTGTTCTGCCTTGAACAGCAGACCTGCCAGGTGGCTAAGGAAGAGCTCCTTTCTCTGAGGGTCCTCTAGTTGTGTTCGGGCCTACAAAGCTGGTCAGGCTCACTGTGGTTCGGTGGTGGGCCTGGGCTTCTGTACACCTGTTCCACCAGGCAGCAGCCGCTTGTCTGTGTGGGGAAGCCTGGAGGAACGCTGACCATGCTCAGGTGCAGCCTGTTTGTGGAGAACGCCTAACCCAGGTGCACTGAGCTTACCTTGAGGCAACTCCAGAAGACAGAGCTAAGCTGAGCCTCCTGGCAGGTGTGGTCCAGGGCATGGGTGTGGGGTGCTTGTGAATGTGTGTGGAGAAGCATGGCCTGCCTCTCCTGTTTGCTCCATTGGGCCCTTCCTGAAGTGGCTTCTGTGAGGCTAACGACGCAAAACAGGCCTCCAGAGCTGGCTTCCAGTCACTGCAGAGCCAGTGCTTTCAGTTTGGAAGGCCCATGGCATGGGTGTGGGTTTGTATTACCTGCCTTCCTGCCTCTGTCTGTTGGTTTGTGTCCTTCCTGAAGTCACTTTTGTGAGGCCAGTACCCAAACTAGGCTTTTGAAGCTGGCTTTTAGTTGGCACTTTCAGTCTAGGCAGGCCCAGGGCATGGATACAGGTGAGGGACAGTGTGTAGAAATACCATCTGCTTCTCCTAAAGTGGCTTGGGCGAGGCCAGTCCCCAAACCAGGCGTCCATAGCCAGCTTCAGTCATTGTCAAACTTTTAGCTGGCACTTTCAGGCCCAGAACATGGGTGTGGGGTGTTTGTGATTGTGTGTGGCGAAGTGCAGCCTTCCTCACTTGTTTGTTCATTTGTGCCCTTCCTGTAGTGGCTTCAGGGTGCCTAAGCCCTGAAGTAAGGAGGTCAGGTCTCTCCGGTGCCATCTTGGCCACATGTTGCATTGTAGGGTCTGGCATCTTGTCTTTATGGTGGATGGAGGGATGGAATTCTGACCCCCAGGTGATGGTTGTGCCTGAATTCCTGGAGACAGATGTGAGCACTTCCCTTGTAGGTTACTGAACCTGTCAGTCCAGTGCTTGTGAATAGCAGCTTCCTATTACCCTGTCCCCTGACTTTATCAAATTTAGGCACAGACAACCACTGGTGCCATTACACCATGCCACACATCTCCGTGTTTGCATCCTGTGTCCTGTCTCTTGGCTTATCTCTGGTCAACATGGTGTCCCAAATCAGCTCTTGGAGCTGAATTGGTTTGTTAGTATAGTTTTTGCTTTTTCTTTCCTCTCTGGCCTGTTTCCTTACAGTGATAAATATATTTGGGGGCAGCAGGCCATTGTAACAATTGCCTGCCTATAGACTACTAGCATTCTAATAAAGACTCAAAGATTTGATCCTTCAAAATGTGGTTTCTCTGATAATTTACATTACAACAGTCCCAAACCAGGCTTCTGGATCCAGACTCCCAGTCAATGCAGAGACTTTAGATGGTGTTTTCAGTCTAGGCAGGCACAGGGCATGGTTGTGGGGGTATTTGTGAAAGTGTGTGGTGAAGTTCAGCCTGCCTCTCTTATTTATTCCACATTTTACTTGGCATACCAAGGTATTTTGTCTAGTTTTTGGAGTAGTCCTTGCCAGCCAGGCAAGCACCTTTATGCTGAGTCTTGTCCAGTGGTGGTCTCAGTGGGCCATCACTGCCCCCAGGCCTGGCCTGAGATGTCTCATTAGGAGCTGGATGGAGGCAGCAGAAGGCAGGAGCAGAAAGTGTGGCCTAAATGGCCTTTTCCTGTTTTTCTTTCCATCATCCATGGCTCTGATCCCACTCAACAGAGGAGAGGCCTAAGTGTTGAGCGTTGGAATGGTAGGTGTTGGATCCAGGCGTCCAGTCCAATGTAGGATGGGCTCAGTGGACCCCAAGAAATCTTGGTTAGGAGAACATAGACCCCAATCTAGGTCTTGCATAGGGCACAGAGGTTAGGGTGGAGGGGATGTGTGGAAAATGTTTTTTCCAGATGCCTGTAATCCTATCTACTCAGGAGGCCAAAATCTGTTGATTGCAGTTGAATCCAGCCCTGCTAGTAAAATTCATGAGGCTCTTTATCATCAATCAACAACAACAAAAAACCTCTAGTGGAAGCAGAGCTGTGTCTCAAGTGGTGGAGTGCTCATGCCTGAGTTCAAGCCCCAGGACCAGCACAAAAAGATTTTTTTGGGTGGAAATGTGGGTTAGGGGTAAGGTGCTCTCCTAGCATTCATGAAACCCTGTGTTTGGTTCCTCAGCACCACATACACAGAAAAAGCAGGAAGTAGTGCTGTGGCTCAAGTGGTAGAATACTACCCTTGAGCAAAAAAAGCTCAGGGACAGTTCAAGCTCCAGGATTGGCAAAAAAGGATTTTCATTTTTATCATATAGGTCTTACACACATTTGTTTTTAAACTTTTATTTATTTAAAATTTTTTTCTTTGCCGAATGTGGGGCGTGAACTCTGTGCCTGTGTTCTGTCCTTGAGGTCTTCAGCTGAAGACTAGTGCTGTACCACCTGTGCCACAGTGCCACTTCTGGTTTTCTGGTGGGTCATTGGAGATAGTCTTATGAATTTTCTTGCCTGAGCTGGCTTTGAACCTGGATCCTCTGGTCTCAGCCTACTGAGTAGCTAGGATGACAGGAGTGTGCCACATTTTATTATGCCTGCAAAAGTATTTCACTTTCTTTTTTGTGAATTCAAGTGGTATTGTGTTTCAGGGCTTTCCACAAGCTAGGCAAGTACCTCAGCTCTTAGCCCTGGTTGTTTTTATGCCGCCTTTGGTTTCCATGATTTCCAGCCTTTGTAGGCATTTTGAAGAGAAAATGCACAGAGTGCACAGCATGTCAGAATAAAATGTGTAAAGCCTGGAAGCTTGGAATACTGAATAGAGATTCTGGCTCTATAGCTCAAGGTAGGACATAGTGGATGGCTCCCATTAGAACCTGCTCTGGTGAACTCATGCCTTGCCCAGGCCGCTGGCCTCTGTTCAAGTCTGTGTCAAGTTTTCATTTATACTTTCATGTCCATCCTAGGGCCTGGGTCTGGGATTTGATTGGGTGGCAGGGAGGGTGGTGGGGTTGTGTTAGGGGTCAGGGCACTGCTGGCACGTTGCTGATGCACAGGCCGCCTCCCTGCACATGCCACCCGTAACGTCACCAGCACCTTCTGTCACACACCCGCGGGAACACTGAACTCGTGCGTGCGGCAGCGAGGGCTGGTTGTGGGTGGAGCGCGGCCTCCAACGCACGTGCCCATCCTCACCTTCCTGTGCATGCTAGCGCACTGTAGGCCAGAGAAGAGCTGCCGCTCAGCGGCGGGGCCGGGACAGTGAAGGCCTGGTCTGACCGCCAGGCCCAGCCTGAGGGGAGGCCCCACGGGGTGAGTGCCCGGCCCCGAGCATGGGGCCCTGAGGGCAATGGCGATGGTGACGGCGTGGACAACTGCATTTGCACTGGTCAAGGGTCCAAAGTCCTAACCCCAAACGTGGAGATCCCTGCCCTGAAAGTGTCTCCGCCTTGCCCCCGCAGTGGCCGCACAGACCCGCCCCACTGTCTTCCTGGCCCCGCCCCTGGTGGCGTCATGGCCCCTCCCCATGCCATCACCATGGCCCCACCCCTCATGGCATCACAGCCCCGCCCTATGCCTTCTTCGCGGGGGCGGGGGGTGGGGGGCCCTGCAGAGCATGGGAAGAGGCCTTGCCTCACGTGGAGGGGATTGGAACCTCCACCCTGGGAGGGCGGGACTTCCGGGAAAGGGAGCAGAGGCTCTGGAAAGCCACAGCCTGGAGAGCCTCGTGCAGCTGAGCTGCCACAGGAGCGACCTGCAGTCCCGCGGGCGGGAGGAGAGTGAGTCCCCAGGCCTGAGGACGGAGGACAGGAGGTGAGCCAGGGCCTGCGGACAGAGGAGGCCCGAGCCCCAGGCCTGCGGAGAATGGAGGCCTGCTGGCCGAGCTGTGGGCGGGAGGAGAGCTGAGGCCCGCGGAGAGCAGCCTGGGAGCACTGCACCTCGACTCCAGGGGACGATCTGAGCGCAGCCAAGGAAGCGGAACCTCCTGTCAGGTGTGGCCCGGGGCGCGGGTGTGGGGTGTGACTGTGTGTGGGAGATCGCAGCCCACCTCCCTGCTTGCTCACTTGTGCCCTTCCTGTGGTGGCTTCAGGGTGCCCAAGCCCCGCAGGAAGGAGGTCAGGTCTGGCCGGCGCCATCTTGGTCACACACATGTTGAATTGTAGGGTCTGGCATCTCATCTTCATGGTGGAGGGAGGGAATTCTGACCCCCAGGTGATGGTTGTGCCTGAGTTCTTGGAGACAGGTGTGAGCACTTTGCTTATAGGTGACTGAACCTGTCAGTCCAATGCTTGGGAATAGCAGCTTCCTATTACCCTGCCCCCTGACTTTACCTTATTTAGGAAGGTGGAGTTACAGGGCTTATTTGGGCATCATAGTATGAGAGGGGAGGGGCAAAGTGGAGAAGGAGCTAGGCTTATGGGTGCATCCCAGCATGAGAGAGGTAGGGAAAGAGCCAGGAAGGTAGAGGTGCTTATGGGGCATCACAGCAAAAAAGGGGAGGGGCAAGGAGGAGGAAGTTAGACGTCAAGGGGTGTGGCCTGAGCCCTGAACTGGTTTAGGTTACTTCTGGGGGGAACAAACAGGCCTGCCAGAAGCTCCTTTCATTGGGAGTCCCATCGTTGGCTTTGGGTGTACAAAGCTGGTCAGGCTTACTGTGGTCGGTGGTTGTGCTGGGCTTCTTCTGTACACCCATCCCATTTGGCACCAGCAGCTTTTCTGTGTGGGGAAGCTTGGAGGAATGCTGACTGTGTGTAGATGCTGCTTGTGTGTGGAGAAGGCCAGACCCAGGTGTGCTGGGCTGATCTTGGGGCAACTTTGGAAGACAAGCAGAGCTAGCCAAGCTTCCTGCCAGGTGTGGCCCTGGGCATGATGGTGGGGTGTTTGTGAAAGTGTGTGGAGAAGCGTAGCCTCTCTCTCCTGTTTGTTTGTGCCCTTCCTGAAGTGGCTCTGGTGAGGCTAATCCTCAAACTAGGTCTCTGGATCCAGCTTCCAGTCAATGCCCAGCCTTTAGCTGGGGCTTTCAGTCTTGGCAGGCCCAGGCCACAGTTGTGGGGTGTCTGTGAAAGTGTGTGGAAAAGCGCGGCCTGCCTCTCATGTTTGTTTGCTCCTTTGTGCCCTTCTTGAAGTTGCCTCGGTGAGCCTAAGGCCTCAAACCAGGCCTCCAGAGCCGGCTTCCAGTCAGTGCTGAGCATTTAGCTTTCAGTCTTGGCAGGCCCCAGGACATGGTTGTGGGGTGTTTGTGAAAGAGTGTGGAGGAACGCGGCCTGCCTCCCTGTTGGCTTCAATGAGTCTAAGCCTCAAACCAGTCTTCTGGAGCTGGCTCCCAGTCAGTGCCGAGCTTTTATCCAGTGCTATCAGTCTTTGCATTCCCATGGCATGTGTGTTGGTTTTTATTTCCTGCCTGCCCCTCTGTGTTTGTTTGTGTCCTTCTTGAAGTGGCTTTGGTGAGGCCAGTCCCCAAACCAGGCTTCTTGAGGTGGCTTTTAGCTGGCAATTTCAGTCTATGCAGGCCCAGGGCATGGATACAGGTGAGGGACAGTGTGGAGAAATAGGCCTGCTTCTCTTGATGTGGCGTGGGTGAGGCCAGTCCCCAAATCAGGCCTCTGGAGCTGGCTCCCAGCCATTGTCAAGCTTTTAGCTGGCACTTTCAGTCTACGCAGGCCCAGAACATGGGTGTGGGGTGTTTGTGGTTGTGTGTGGAGAAGTGCGGCCTTCCTCTCTTGTTTGTTCATTTGTGCCCTTGTAGTGGCTTCAGGGTGCCTAAGCCCTGAAAGTAAGGAGGTCAGTTCTGGCTGGCGCCATCTTGGCCACACATATGTTGAATCATAGGGTTTGGCATCTCTTCTTCATGGTGGAGGGAGGGAATTCTGACCCCCTATTGATGGTTATGTTTGAATTCCTGGAGACAGGTGTGAGCACTTCCGTTGTAGGTTACTGAACCTGTCAGTCCAATGCTTGGTATTAGGAGTTTCCTATTACCCTGTCCCCTGACTTTACCTTATTTAGGCCCAGACAAGCACTGGTGCCATTACACCATGCCACACATCTCCGTGTTTGCATCCTGTGTCCTGTCTCTTTGCTTATCTCTTGTCAACATGGTGTCCCAAATCAGCTCTTGGAGCTGAATTTGTTTGTTAGTATAGTTTTTGCTTTTTCTTTCCTCTCTGGCCTGTTTCCTAACAGTGATAAGTATATTTGGGGGCAGCTGGCTCTTGTAACCATTGGCTGCCTATAGACTGCTAGCATTCTAATAAAGACTCCAAGATTGGATCCTTCAAAATGTGGTTTTCTGATAATTTACATTATAACAGGCCCAAACCATGTTTCTGGATCCAGCTCCCAGTCACTGCAGAGACTTTAGAGTCTGATTCTAGTCTAGGCAGGCTCAGGGCATGGGTGTGGGGGTATTTGTGGAAGTGTGTGGTGAAGTTCAGCCTGCCTTCTTGTTTATTACACATTCTACTTGGCATACCAAGGTATTTTGTCTAGTTTTTGGATCATGGTTTGCCAGCCAGGCAAGCACCTTTATACTGAGTCATGTCTCATGGTGGTCCCAGTGGACCATCACTGCCTCCAGGCCTGGCGTGAGATCTGTCTCATTAGGAGTTGGATGGAGGTAGCATAAGGCAGGAGCAGAAAGTGTGGTCTAAACGACTTTTTCTTGTTTTTCCTTCCATCAGCCATGGCTCTGATCCCACTCAACAGAGGAGAGGCCTAAGTGCTGAACATTGGAATGGTAGATGTTGGATCTAGGTGTCCAGTCCAATGTAGGATGCCCTTAGTGGACCCCAAGAAATCTTGGTTTGGAGAACATAGACCACAACCAAGGTCTTGCATACGGCACGGAGTTTAGGGTGGAGGGAATGTGTGGAAAATGTTTTTTTCCAGATGCCTGTAATCCTATCTACTCAGGAGGCCAAAATCTGTTGATTGCAGTTCGAATCCTGCCTGGTAGCAGTGTCCATGAGGCTCTTTATCACCAGGCAACAACAACAACATACCTCTGGTAGAAGCAGAGCTGTGGCTCAAGTGGTAGAGTACCCCATACAAGCCCCAGGGACCAGCCCCAAAAGATTTTATGGGGCTGGGAATGTGGCTTAGTGGTAGGGTGTTCCCCTAGTAGTCATTGAAACCCTGTGTTTTATTCTTCAGTACCACATACACAGAAAAAGTAGGAAGTAGGGCTGTGACTCTAGTGGTAAGAGTATTAGCCTTCAGCAAAAGAAGCTCAGGAACAGTGCCCCGACCCTGAGTTCAAGCTCCATGACTGGCAAAAACAGTTACAACAACAAAAAAAGATTTTCATTTTATCATCATATTTATAGGTCTTATACACATTTATTTTTTATTTATTTAAAATATTTTCTTTGCTGGCTATGGTGCTTGAACTCTGGGCCTGGTGCTGTCTTTGAGCTCCTCAGCAGAACGCTAGTGCTCTACCAATTCAGCCACAGCGCCACTTCTGGTTTTCTAGTGGGTCATTGGAGATAAGTGTTATGAACTTTCTTTCCTGAGCTGGCTTTGAACCTGGATCCTCTTGTCTCAGCCTCCTGAGTAGCTAGGATGACAGGAGTGAGCCATATTTTATTAGGCATGCAAAAGCATTTCACTTTCTTTTTTGTGAGTTCCAGTGGTATTGTGTTCCAGGGCCTTCCACAAGCTAGGCAAGTACCTCATCTCTTAGCCCTGGTTGTTTTTATGCCACCTTTGGTTTTCATGATTTCCAGCCTTTGTAGGAATTGTGAAGAGAATGCACAGAGTGTTTGGATAAAATGTGTAGAGCCTGGAAGCTTGGAATCATGAATAGAGGTTTGGCTCTGTAGCCCAAGGTAGAACAGTGTGGATGGCCCCGATTATAACCTGCTCTGGAGAACTCATGCCTTGCCCAGGCCCCTGGCCTCTGTTCCTTTCATGTCCATCCTGGGGCCTGGGTTAGGGGTGGGGGTTGGATTGGGTGATGGCGGTTGGATTGGGTCCGGTCCGAGGTTGGCGGGTTTGGGGTCAGGGGTCAGGGCGCTGCAGATGCACACGCCTCCCTGCAGGTGCCACCCATGATGTCACCAGCCTGTGCTCATGCCTGAGTTCAAGCCCTGACCAGCACAGAAAGATTTTTTGGGGATGGGAATGTGGGTTAATGGTAGGATTTCCCCTTAGCATTCATGAAACCCTGCGTTTGATTCCTCAGTACCATATACACACAAAAAGCAGGAAGTGGTGCTGTGGCTCAAGTGGTAGAGTACTACCCTTGAGCAAATGAAGCTCAGGGATAGTGCCTAGACCCTGATTTCAAGCTGCGTGGAGCGCGGCCTCGCACGCACGAACTCCGGGTCCTGTCCTTACCTTCCTGTGCATGCAAGCGCACTGTAGGCCTGAGAAGAGCTGCGGCTCAGCACCGGGGCGGGGACAGTGAAGGCCTGGTTTGAGCGCCAGGCCCTGCCTGAGGGCGAGTCCCCACGGGGTGAGCGCCTGGCCTCGAGCATCCGGCCCTGAGGGCAATGGCGATGGTCATGGCGTGGACAAGTGCATTTGCACTGGTCAAGGGTCCAAAGTCCTAACCCCAAAGGGAGATCCCTGCACTGACAGTGTCTCAGCCTTGCCCCACAGTGGCCGCACAGCCCCGCCCCACTCGTCTTCCTGGCCCCGCCCCTGGTGGCATCACGGCCCCTCCCCATGCCATCGCCACGGCCCCGCCCCTCATGGCGTCACAGCCCCGCCCTACTCCGTCGCGGGGTGGGGGGGTGGGGGGGCCCTGCCTCACGTGGAGGGGACCGGAACCTCTGCCTCCACCCCCACCCTGGTAGAGTGGGACTTCCGGGGAAAGGGAGGAGAGGCTCAGGAAAGGGAGCAGAGGCGTGGGAAAGCCACAGCCAGGAGAGCCTCGTGCAGCTGAGCTGCCACAGGAGCGACCTGCAGGCCCGCGGGCAGTAGGAGAGCGAGTCCCTGGGCCGGAGGACAGGAGGTGAGCCAGGGCCTGCGGACAGAGGAGGGCCAAGCCACATGTGGGCGGGAGAAGGGCTGAGGTCTGTGGAGACGAGGCCCGCCGAGAGCAGCCTGGGAGCACTGCGCCTGCCGACCTTGAGGCGACTCCAGGAGACGATCTGAGCTTAGCCAAGGAAGCGGAACCTCCTGTCAGGTGTGGTGCGGGTGTGGGGTAAGTGTGACAGTGTGTGTGAGCACGGCCCGCCTCCCTGCTTGCTCACTTGTGCCCTTCCTGTGGTGTCTTCAGGGTGCCCAAGCCCCGCAGGAAGGAGGTCAGTTCTGGCTGGCGCCATCTTGGTCACAGACATGTTTAATTTTAGGGTCTGGCATCTCGTCTTCATGGTGGAGGGAGGGAAGTCTGACCCCCAGGTGATGGTTGTGCCTGAGTTCCTGGAGGCAGGTGTGAGCACTTTCCTTATAGGTGACTGAACCTGTCAGTCCAGGGCTTAGGAATAGCAGCTTCCTATTACCCTGCCCCCTGACTTTACCTTATTTAGGAAGGTAGAGTTGCAGGCCTTATTTGGCCATCACAGTACGAGAGGGGAGGGGTAAAATGGAGGAGGTCAAGGAGCTAAGCTTACGGGGGCATCCCAGCATGAGAGAGGCAGGAAAGAGCCAGGAAGGTAGAGGTGCTTATGGGGCATCACAGCAAAAAAGGGAAGGGGCAAGGAGGAGGAAGTTAGAACTCAAGGGGTGTGACCTGAGCACTGAACTGGTTTAGCTCACTTCTGTGGGGAACACACAGGCCTGCCAGAAGCTCCTTTAACTGGGAGTTCCATCTTTGGCTTTGGGTATGGTCTGGCTAATGTGGTCAGTGATTGTGCTGGGCTTCTGTACACCCATCCCATTTGGCACCAGCAGATTTTCTGTGTGGGGAAGCCTGGAGGAATGCTGACTGTGTGTAGATGCTGCTTGTGTGTGGAGAAGGCCAGACCCAGGTGCACTGGGCTGATCTTGGGGCAACTCTGGAAGACAAGCAGAGCTAGCTAAGCTTCCTGCCAGGTGTGGCCCTGGTCATGATGGTGGGGTGTTTGTGAAAGTGTGTGGAGAAGCGTGGCCTGTCTCTCCTGTTTGCTTGTTTGTGGCTCTGGTGAGGCTAATCCTCAAACTAGGCCTCTGGATCCAGCTTCCAGTTAGTGCCCAGCCTTTAGCTGGGGCTTTCAGTCTTGGCAGGCCCAGGCCACGGTTGTTGGGTGTCTGTGAAAGTGTGTGGAGAAGCGTGGCCTGCCTCTTGTGTTTGCTTGTTTGGGCCCTTCCTGAAGTGGCCTCGGTGAGCCTAAGGCCTCAAACCAGGCCTCCAGAGCCGGCTTCCAGTCAGTGCCGAGCATTTAGCTGGCTTTCAGTCTTGGCAGGCCCAGACATGGTTGTGGGGTGTGTGAAGGAGCGCGGCCTGCCTCCCTGTTGGCTTCAGTGAGTCTAGGCCTCAAACCAGTCTTCTGGAGCTGGCTCCCAGTCAGTGCAGAGCTTTTAGCCAGTGCTATCAGTCTTGGCAGTCCCATGGCATGGCTGTTGGTTTTTATTGTATGCCTGCCCCTCTGTGTTTGTTTGTGTGCTTCCTGAAGTGGCTTTGGTGAGGCCAGTCCCCAAACCAGGCTTCTGGAGCTGGCTTTTAGCTGGCAATTTCAGTCTATGCAGGCCCAGGGCATGGATACAGGTGAGGGACAGTGTGGAGAAATACGGTCTGCTTCTCCTGAAGTGGCTTGGGTGAGGCCAGTCCCCAAACCAGGCCTCTGGAGCCGGCTCCCAGCCATTGTCAAGCTTTTAGCTGGCACTTTCAGTCTATGCAGGCCCAGAACATGGGTGTGGGGTGTTTGTGGTTGTGTATGGAGAAGTGCTGCCTTCCTCTCTTGTTTGTTCATTTGTGACCTTGTTGTAGTGGCTTCAGGGTGCCTAAGCCCTGAAAGTAAGGAGGTCAGGTGTGGCTGGCGCCATCTTGGCCACACACATGTTGAATCGTAGGGTTTGCCATCTCTTCTTCATGGTGGAGGGAGGGAATTCTGACCCCCTGTTGATGGTTGTGTTTGAATTCCTGGAGACAGGTGTGAGCACTTCCGTTGTAGGTTACTGAACCTGTCAGTCCAATGCTTGGCATTAGGAGTTTCCTATTACCCTGTCCCCTGACTTTACCTTATTTAGGCCCAGACAAGCACTGGTGCCATTACACCATGCCACACATCTCCGTGTTTGCATCCTGTGTCCTGTCTCTTTGCTTATCTCTTGTCAACATGGTGTCCCAAATCAGCTCTTGGAGCTGAATTTGTTTGTTAGTATAGTTTTTGTTTTTTCTTTCCTCTCTGGCCTGTTCCCTAACAGTGATAAGTATATTTGGGGGCAGCTGGCTCTTGTAACCATTGGCTGCCTATAGACTGCTAGCATTCTAATAAAGACTCCAAGATTGGATCCTTCAAAATGTGGTTTTCTGATAATTTACATTATAACAGGCCCAAACCATGTTTCTGGATCCAGCTCCCAGTCACTGCAGAGACTTTAGAGTCTGATTCTAGTCTAGGCAGGCTCAGGGCATGGGTGTGGGGGTATTTGTGGAAGTGTGTGGTGAAGTTCAGCCTGCCTCTCTTGTTTATTGCACATTTTACTTGGCATACCAAGGTATTTTGTATAGTTTTTGGATCATGGTTTGCCAGCCAGGGAAGCACGTTTATACTGAGTCGTGTCCCGTGGTAGTCTCAGTGGGCCATCACTGCCCCCAGGCCTGGCGTGAGATCTGTCTCATTAGGAGTTGGATGGAGGTAGCAGAAGGCAGGAGTAGAAAGTGTGGTCTAAACGGCTTTTTTCTTGTTTTTCCTTCTATCTGCCATGGCTCTGATCTCACTCAACGGAGGAGAGGCCTAAGTGCTGAGGATTGGAATGGTAGGTGTTGGATCTAGGAGTCCAGTCCAATGTAGGATGGGCTCAGTGGACCTCAAGAAATCTTGGTTTGGAGAATATAGACCACAACCCAGGTCTTGCATACGGCACGGAGTTTAGGGTGGAGGGAATGTGTGGAAAATGTTTTTTCCAGATGCTTGTAATCCTATGTACTCAGGAGGCCAAGATCTGTTGATGGCAGTAGGAAAGTCCATGAGGCTCTTTATCACCAATCAGCAACAACAACATACCTCTGGTAGAAGCAGAGCTGTGGCTCAAGTGGTAGAGTGCCTATACAAGCCCCAGGACCAGCCCCAAAAGATTTTATGGTGCTGGGAATGTGGCTTAGTGGTAGGGTGTTCCCCTAGCAGTCATGAAACCCTGTGTTTTATTCTTCAGTACCACATACACAGAAAAAGTAGGAAGTAGGGCTATGGCTTTAGTGGTAAGAGTATTAGCCTTCAGCAAAAGAAGCTCAGGAACCGTGCCCAGACCCTGAGTTCATGCTCCATGACTGGCAAAAACAGCTACAACAACAACAAGAAAAGATTTTTATTTTATCATCATATTTATAGTTCTTACATACACTTATTTTTTGTTTATTTAAAATATTTTTTCTTTTTTTGCTGGCTGTGGGGCTTGAGCTCTGGGCCTGGTGCTGTCCTTGAGCTCCTCAGCAGAATGCTAGTGCTCTACCAATTGAGCCACAGCGCCACTTCTGGTTTTCTAGTGGGTCATTGGAGATAAGTGTTATGAACTTTCTTTCCTGAGCTGGCTTTGAACCTGGCTTTGAACCTAGCTACTCAGCCTCCTGAGTAGCTAGGATGACAGGAGTGAGCCACATTTTATTAGGCATACAAAAGTATTTCACTTTCTTTTTTGTGAGTTCCAGTGGTATTGTGTTCCAGGGCCTTCCACAAGCTAGGCAAGTACCTCATCTCTTAGCCCGGGTTGTTTTTATGCCACCTTTGGTTTTCATGATTTCCAGCCTTTTTAGGCATTTTGAAGAGTGTCTGGATAAAATGTGTAGAGCCTGGAAGCTTGGAATCCTGAATAGAGGTTTTGGCTCTATAGCCCGAGGTAGAACAGTGTGGATGGCCCGGATTATAAACTGCTCTGGAGAACTCATGCCTTGCCAAAGCCCCTGGCCTCTGTTCCTTTCATGTCCATCCTGGGGCCTGGGTTAGGGGTCGGGGTTGGATTGGGTCATGGTGGTTGGATTGGGTTGGGGTGAGGTTTGTGGGGTTGGGGTCAGGGGTCAGGGGTCAGGGCGCTGCTAATGCACACGCCTCCCTGCAGGTGCCACCCATGATGTCACCAGCCTGTGCTTATGCCTGAGTTCAAGCCCCTGACCAGCACAGAAAGTTTTTTGGGTGTGGGAATGTGGGTTAATGGTAGGATTTCCCCCTAGCATTCATGAAACCCTGCGTTTGATTCCTCAGTACCATATACACACAAAAAGCAGGAAGTGGTGCTGTGGCTCAAGTGGTAGGTAGAGTACTACCCTTGAGCAAATGAAGCTCAGGGACAGTGCCTAGACCCTGACTTCAAGCTCCAAGATTGGCAAAAATAATTTTCATTTTTTTTATCATATATGTCTTACACACATTTATTTACTTTTTATCTTATATAACTCCATAGTTGTTTATTTTGAAAATAATATTTTCTGAAATATCCTTATTTGAGGTGAGCTAATTGATGGTACACCAAAGGTACCTGTTTTCCTGGAATTAACTAAATGCTGATGAAAGAATAGTTACAAACATATCATTACTGCACACCAACCTAATGGCACTCTGCAATTTTTAAAACTTCATGGCTGGTCAATTTTGATTGGACACTAGAGTTGCATGTGTATGGAAAACATTCTTTCCACTGACTGAAGGTTACTTGCATACAAGTGTACTTCCAATATAGAATTCAAAGTGGCTCAAATTGGAACAAATAAGCTGACCCCCTTGAAATAAACTAAATACAAAGCAACAAGTAGTAAGAATACTAAAGATTTATTCCACCAGTCTTCCTCTTATTTTGTGTTTTTTTGTAATTTGAGGCATGTTGTAGCCCAGGCTGGCCTTGAACTTATGATCCTCCTGCCTCATCCTCCCTAGTGCTGGATTTACAGTCACCACCATTCCTTGCTTCTATCTTAAACATACAAATGTGCTCTACGAGTAAACTGAGTTAAAACATTTCTGAGAGCAGAGGAGCTGCTATCAGTAGAGCTATTGTGACTCTATAAGAGCCCAGGTCAGCAAGGTACAAGGTAAGCAGGTGTACTGGGCAGTGCTAGGCATGCAACGTGCCAAGTAGACCCCACTGTCCAGGTCTTCTTGAGCTCAGGTCATTATTACTTCACAGGGTTGTATTTTGTTCTTCCCTATTTCCTTGTTCCACTGTTTTATAATCAGGAGAAAATGAGAAGTCATTTAACTTCTTGGTTAAATAAAACTAATTTGTCACCTACAATTATGTTGAAGAGTAAGTCAGCTGAAGAAACAACAGGGGCTGGGGCTAATGAAAGCTTCTACACTTATGCACAGGACTAGTGGGTGGCTAACCTAGTTGGCCTTCTCTAGGAAGGCCTTGCAACACCGGAGGGACTGCTGATAGACCAGCTCGAAGTCGGAGTCGTTTCCATAATAGGGATCTTCAATCATGAGTTGTTTTTGTGGATCATAGCTCCCAAGTAGTTCAATTTTAGCTTTGCAGTTTTTAACTTGATTACTTATTCTTTTCAAATCTCAGATTGCTTTCATCCATAGACAGCATGTATTAGAATGTAGCAAAGTCGTCTTTGGTGACCTGTCTTGCCTTATGGGCTGTGCTAATGTCATGATTTGTTAGGCAGCTCATAGCTCTTGGATCTGGGGCACGACCCACGTTCTAGTCAGAAACAACACCGCTGTCAATGGCCCAATTATCTGAAACATTTTGGTCAGCTACATGTTTTCTGAAAACTGCTTCTGTGATGGGTGACCAGCAAATGTTACCTAGATACACAAATAGTACAGATTTGGGACTCTGTACCACTATCTGCCTGTGTGGTTGCTGGCGCCTGCACATTTATTTTTAAACTTTTATTTATTTAAAATTTTTTTCTTTGCTGAATGTGGGTTGTGAACTCTGCCTGGGTTCTGTCCTCAAGGTCTTCAGCCGAAGACTAGTCTGAGCCACAGCACCACTTCTGTTTTCTAGTGGGTCATTGGAGATAACAGTCATATTAACTTTCCTGCCTGAGCTGGCTTTGAACCTGGATCCTCTGGTCTCAGCCTCCTGAGTAGCTAGGATGACAGGAGTGAGCCACATTTTATTAAGCATGCAAAAGTATTTCACTTTCTTTTTTGTGAGTTCCAGTGGTATTGTGTTCCAGGGCCTTCCACAAACTAGGCAAGTACCTCAGCTCTTAGTCCTGGTTGTTTTTATGCCGCCTTTGGTTTCCATGATTTCCAGCCTTTGTAGGCATTTTGAAGAGAAAATGCACAGAGTGCACAGAGTGTCAGAATAAAATGTGTAGAGCCTGGAAGCTTGGAATTCTGAATAGAGGTTCTGGCTCTATAGCTCAAGGTAGGACATAGTGGATGGCTCCCATTAGAACCTGCTCTGGGGAACTCATGCCTTTCCCAGGCCCCTGGCCTCTGTTCAAGTCTGCATCAAGTTTTCATTTATACTTTCATATCCATCCTGTGGCCTGGAGAAGGAGGTGAAGGCATGTGTGAGTAAGGGCAGCTTATCTTTTACTGCTTGGTAGCTTGGTGCTGATCAGAACAACTTTAGTGACCCTAGGCCTCTGCCCAAGCCTCTGAGTCTTTGCTATGCATTCAGTTCTGCTTTTGGTCATGTCCTGCTCTGTGATTGTGGGTTAGGGGATGAGGGGCTGTGTGGAAAATATTTTTATTACATAGGTCTTACACACATTTTGTTCAGCATACCAAGGCATTTAAATTGTTTTTTTTTGGTGAATTTGAAATTTATTGTGTTTCAGGGCTTCCCACGTCCTAGGCAAGCAACTCAACACTGAACCTCACCCCTTTAATATAACCCAGTCATTTCCTTAAGACTGGTTTTATTCAAGTTTTCTAGTAAGGAGCTTCTGCGTGACTTTGTTTTGTTCTTCCCTTGTCACCTGTATAGGATCCCGCTTCCCTGGGGAGTAGTTCCAGCATGGCCATCCTTTGGTGCCTGTTGATTACTTCTTTTTTTTGGCCAGTCCTGGGCCTTGGACTCAGGGCCTGAGCACTGTCCCTGGCTTCTTCCCGCTCAAGGCTTGCACTCTGCCACTTGAGCCACAGCGCCGCTTCTGGCCGTTTTCTGTATATCTGGTGCTGGGGAATCGAACCTAGGGCCTCGTGTATCCGAGGCAGGCACTCTTGCCACTAGGCTATATCCCCAGCCCTGTTGATTACTTCTGACTGTAAGTACTTTGAGGGCAAAATGTGTCTGGTATCTGAAGAAAACATGGAGAACATACACTTGGAATTTTGAGTGTAGTATCTGTAAGTATGTCCCAATGTAGAAAAGTGGCTTGAATGACATCCCCTCCCCTGAAGAAGTGACACCCATTCAGAAACATTCTGAAGTTGGTATCACTGTAGGTCAACGTTCTAAGACCCTCTAACCATTGAACCACAATCATATGAGGAGGCATCAGGGAGAAGGTAACAAGGATCTGTTATGAAAAGATGGCCACTGGGTTTAATTTAGGAGCTCAGCAATCAGTGTCGCTGGGACTGAAGCACCCAGACCCTGGCTGTCCGTGCTGCAAGGTAGTACTGGGCAATGGAGGGATTTGAAAACTATGCCGAAGTAGTGCCATGGTGTCACCAGGCAAATGGCCTCTCACACCCTGACAGCTATTCCTAATGCTCATTAGTGCGCAGTTCCGGACAGGGACTCCATCTAAGTAGCCACACAGATACTTGGGGCCTCAATTGCTGCTATGAGGCAGGATGCAGAATGAGACTTGGCAAAACACACATTTTAGCCATAAAGCATGCCATGAGGACTGGCTGTTTACTCCTGGTACTTGAACTCTGGGCCTGGGAGCTGTCCCTGAGCTTCTTTTTGCTTAATGCTAGCACTCTACCACTTTAACGACAGCACCATTTCTGGGGTTTTCTGTTTATGTGGTACTGAGGAGTCGAACTCAAGGCTTTATGCATGCTAGGCAAGCACTCTACCACTAAGCCACATTCTCAGCCCCAGTCTTGGGTTTTGAGATGACACTTTAGGCACATCTGAGGATCAGATGCTGTCGCCTTTGAAGCAACAGAAGCAGGGTGCTCCCTTGATCAACACGAGGGTTGTCTGATGGTAGAATGGGGTGTCCCAGGCATGCACTGAGCATTGTAGACTCAGGCTAGAAAGGCCACCATGATGCTTGGGCTGGATAAGACTGAACCCTGGAGATTAGTAGGTGTTACCAGGGTTGACAGAAAATCCACAAGTCTTTAACAGAAAGTCTTGATAAATTGAAATCTTTTAAAGGAAATCAGTATCAACGTCCTAAGAATCCAAATCTAAGCTGCAAAAATTAATTCCTAAGTAGAGTGTCAATAAATCAAGAATAGAGCCAGGCACCAGTGGCTCACACCAGTAATCCTCGCTACTCAGGAGGCTGAGATCTGAGGATCATGGCTCAAAGCCAGCCCAGGCAGTAATGTCCTTGAGTCCCTTATCTCCAATTAAATTCCAGAAAACCAGAAGTGGCACTGGCTCAAGGACAGCCCGCTATGGACAACAACAAAAGAACAGAGCACTGAATAACCTGAGAGACACATGGTCCAAACATGTGAACAGGGAAGGAGATGCAACTAACTGTTGAATCTCCATAAATTGTATGTCATTGATTGTTCAACAGTGGCACACGTTGACTGTTTATTCTTTTTCTGATTCATATGTTCAAATCCCTTGTGTTGATGGTGATTCTTAGGGACATTTTTAGTGGTTCATTATTTCTAGGATTGGCTTTATTTTAGTAAGTGTTGGAATGTTACCATGCAGAATATAGTTGATGTTGGATTCTTCTAGACCAGCCGCTTTTATGAATTAGTATGCTGAAGAAAACAGTGGCTCTCTCCTCTCCCCTTTCCCTCTCTTCTCTCCTCCCCTTCTCTTTTTTCTTTCTCCACACATTGTATTGCTGCAGTAGACCAGGCCGGTCTCGAACTTGTAGTCTTTGGCCTCAGCTTCCCAACTGTTGTGGTTAACTGCATTTTCCACCCTACCAGGCTCAAAAACAGGTATCTTATGCTGTGACCCATTCGTTCTTCCTTTAGGTATTTCTCTAATAGTTGGACTCTGCCCTATGCTCAATGACTCCCTCAGTGCTTCAGTGAGAAGGCATCAGTAGGAACCTGTGGAAATTGTCCATACATAGTCAGAGTTGGGCTCTGTGGTGCTGTCCCAAGTGCTAGGGCGCCCTCTGCTGTTTACTTGGGAAATGACAGGTGTGACATGTATGTGTGTGGAAGTGTTTTTTTCCTTAGTTGTGTGTGTGTGTGTTTGTGTGTGCGCACTGTTAATAGGGATTGAATTTAGGACTTGGGTGCTGTTCTTTAGCTTTTCTACTGAAGATGGTGCTGCACTGCTTGAGTTTCAGCCCATATTCTGGCTTCACACACTGTGTGTGTGTGTGTGTGTGTGTGTGTGTGTGTGTGTGTGTGTTATTTTGTCTGTGTTTTCCAGCATGAATTTCATCTTTAAAGATTTCTTTACTCTGTTTCTAGAGTATTATTTGGGCAAGCAGGGATGAGGTCAGAGTGAGGGAAGGAAGAAGGCAGGGAGGGAGAGGGAGAGTACAGGTTTTTAATTCGTTTTTGTAGTTTATGAGGGAGCATGAAGCTACAAATAAACTAATCTTGGATGGAAGCTTTTTGTGAAGATAGCACTTGTTTCCTATGAATTCCTGGCCATTGTTTTCCATGGCTGTTTGCCTGCCTGCCCGCTTTAAATTTTTGACGGAAATACTGGTTGATGAAGTCAGGAGAAGTTTTTTTTTTTTTTTTTTTTTTTTGTATTTAAGACACTTTTTTGATGAAGTCAGGAGAAGTTTGAATGTTTTAATTTAAATTCATCCTTCACCAAGTAGATTGCTGTAAAGGTCTAACAGAGACCCATGTGATAACAAAGGTATTTCCCCCTTCTACCTGGAAAACGGAATAATAAGTAAACATCAGTAAAAACCTAGCCTGTTTATTCTTGTTTTGTTTTGCTCTCTGGTCTTGTCTGTCCTTCTCTCTGTTCTCCCTCCCCTGGCCCCCTTATCTGTCAAGTCTGATTGTGACAGTAATCTGGGATGAATGGAAGTTGCCATGTGATGCCCCTAGCCGCTGTCCCTAGCAGGTGTCCCCTTAAGCCTGCTTGTGCCAGTGGGTTGATAGTTCTAGATGCAGGAGAGACCCTGAAGGCTTGTGGAGTGTCCTGCACCAGGCCCTGGTTTGGAGCAAAGGCCTTCTGCTAGGCAGCAGGTCCGCAGGTGGGGCCTCGGGAAGCTAGAGGTGCAGGGTCGAGGCTTATGGGGATTCAGAGCACAAGAGAGGCATGGCAATAGCCAGGAAGCTAGAGGTGCAGGCTGGAGCTTATGGCCATCACAGCTAGAGAGGGGAGGGCCAAGGGCAAGGAAGCTAGAGGTGCAGGGGCAGGACTTATGGGGCCTTACAGCACAAGAGGGGCAGAGAAAGCAGGAGGAAGTGAGAAGTAAGGGCCATGGACCTGGCAGTGGACTGGTTTATTTTGGTTATGTCTGGGACTAGTAGTCCTGCCAGTAGCCCCCATCTTTGGGTTTGGGGCTACAAAGCTGTCAGGCTCACTGTGGTTTGGTGGTGGGTCTGGGCCTCTGTACACCTGTCCTATCAGGTACCATACCCTTCTTTGTGTGGGGAAACCTGGAGGAACACTGACCATTCGCAGATGCGGCTTGTGTGTGGCGAAGGCCTGACCCAGGTGCACCAAGCTGTCTTTGAGGCAACTCTGGAAGACAAGTAGAGCTGTGTGGCAGTGGGGCTCAGGGCATGGGTGTGGGGAGCTGAGAAAGTGTGTGGAGAAGCATGGCCTTCCTCTCCCGCTTGCTTTTTTGTGCCCTTCCTGATGTGGCTTTGGTGAGGCTATGTCTAAAACCAGGCCTCTGGAGCTGGCCTTGAGTCAGTGCCGAGCTTTTAGTTGGTGCTTTTAGTCTTGGCAGGCCCAGGCCATGGTTGTTGGGTGGGTGTGAGAGTGTGTGGAGAATCGCGGCCTGCCCCTCCTGTTTACTTGTTTGTGTCCTTCCTGAAGTGGCTTCGGTGAGGCTAGGCATCAAACCAGGCCTCCGGAGCCAGCTTGCAGTCAGTGTCTGCCTATCCTTTATCTGGTGGTTTCAGTCTTGGCAGGCCCAGGCTGTGGTTGTGTGGTGTTTGTGAAATTGTGTAGAGGAGCGCATCCTGCCTCTCCTGATTGCTCATTTGTGCCCTTCCTGAAGTGGCTTAGGTGAGGCTAGGCCTCAAACCAGGCCTCTGGAGCCGGCTTCGAGTCATTGCATTGATTTTAGCTGGTGCTTTTAGTCTTGGCAGGCCCAGGCCATGGTTGTGGGGTGGGTGTGAAAGTGTGAGGAGGAGTGCGGCCTCTCCTTCCTGTTTGCTTGTTTGTGACCTTCCTGAATTGGCTTTGGTTGAGGCTAGGCCTCAAAGCAGGCTTCCGGAGCTGGCTTCTTCAGTGCTGATCCTTTTAGCTGTGGTTTTTCAGTCTTGGCAGGCCCAGGCAATGGTTGAGGCTGGCTGTGAAAGTGGGTAGAGGAGTTGTGCCTGAGGTGCAGGGGTGAGGCTTGTGGGTCATCACTGTAGGAGAGGGGAGGGGTGAGGGCAAGGAAATGAGAAGTGAAAGGACTGGGCTTATGGGACAACATGGAAGGAGTAGGGAGGGGCAAGGGGAGGAAGTGAGCGGTCAAGGGGTGTGGCTTGGGCCCTGGATTGGTTTAGGTCCCTTCTGCCTGGAACAAACAGACATGCCAGGAGGCTAGGAAGAGCTCCTTTCTCTGAGGGTCCTCTAGTTGGGTCAGGCCTACAAAGCTGGTCCGGCTCACTGTGGTTTGCTGGTGGGTTGGCCTTCGTACACCTGTCCTATCAGGCATCAGCCGCTTTTCTGTGTGGGGAAGCCTGGAGGACTGCGTGTGCAGATGCCGCTTGTATGTGGAAAAGGCTGGACCCAGGTCCACCAAGGCAACTCCAGAAGACAAGCAGAGCTAAGTAAGCTGAGCTTCCTGGCAGGTGGGGCCCACGGCATGGGTATGGGGTGCTTGTGAATGTGTGTGGAGAAGCATGGCCTGCCTCTCCTGTTTGCTCCTTTGGGCCCTTCCTCAAGTGGCTTTGGTAAGGCTACGCCTCAAACCAGGCCTCCAGAGCCGGATTCCAGTTCGTGCCGAGCATTTAGGTGGCTTTCAGTCTTGGCAGGCCCAGGCTATGGTTGTGGGGTGCTTGTGAAAGTGTGTGGAGGAGCGCAGCCTGCCTCCCTGTTGGCTTCGGTGAGGCTATGCCTCAAACCAGTCTTCTGGATATTGTTCCCAGTCAGTGCAGAGCTTTTAGCCAGTGCTTTCAGTCCTGGCAGGCCCATGGCGTGGGTGTTGGTTTTTATTGCCTGCCTGCCTGCCTCTCTGTGTTGGTTTGTGTCCTTCCTGAAGTGGTTTTGGTGAGGCCAGTCCCCAAACCAGGCTTCTGGAGCTGGCTTTTAGCTGGCACTTTCAGTCTAGGCAGGCCCAGGGCATGGATACAGGTGAGGGACAGTGTGGAGAAATACGGTTTGCTTCTCCTAAAGTGGTTTGGGTGAGGCCAGTCCCCAAGTCAGGCCTCTGAAGCTGGCTCTAGTCATTGTCGAGCTTTTAGCTTGCACTTTCAGGCCCAGAACATGGGTGTGGGGTGTGATTGTGTGTGGAGAAGTGTGGCCTTCCTCTCTTGTTTGTTCATTTGTGCCCTTCCTACAGTGGCTTCAGGGTGGCTAAGCCCTCAATTAAGGAGGTCAGGTCTGGCTGGCGCCATCTTGGCCACACACATGTTGAATTGTAGGGTCTGGCATCTCTTCTTCATGTTAGAGGGAGGGAATTCTGACCCCCAGGTGATGGTTGTGCCTGAATTCCTGGAGACAGGGGTGAGCACTTCCCTTATTGGTTACTGAACCTGTCAGTCCAGTGTTTGGGAATAGGAGCTTCCTATTACCCTGTCCCCTAACTTTACCTTATTTAGGCCCAGACAGGCACTGGTGCTATTACACCATACCACACATCTCCGTGTTGAATCCTGTGTCCTGTCTCCTGGCTTATCTCTGGTCAATATGGTGTCCCAAATCAGCTCTTGGAGCTCTGTTGGTTTGTTAGTATATATAGTTTTTGTTTTTTCTTTCTTCTCTGGCCTGTTTCCTAAATATATTTGGGGGCAGCAGGCCTTTGTAACAATTGGCTGTCCATAGACTGCTAGCATTCTTATAAAGACTCCAAGATTTGATCCTTCAAAATGTGGTTTCTCTGATAATTTACATTATAACAGGCCCAAACCAGGCTTCTGGATCCAACTCCCAGTCACTGCAGAGACTTTAGATGGTGCTTTCAGTCTGAGCAGGCTCAGGGCATGGTTGTGGGAGTATTTGTGAAAGTGTGTGGAGAAGGTCAGCCTGCCTCTGTAGTTTATTGCACATTTTACTTGGCATACCAAGGTATTTTGTCTAGTTTTTGGAGCATACCTCGCCAGCCAGGCAAGCACATTTAGATTGAGTCGTGTCCCCTGGTGGTCTCAGTGGACCATCACTGCCCCCAGTCCTGGCGTGAGATCTGTCCCATTAGGAGCTGGATGGAGGTAGCAGAAGGCAGGAGCAGAAAGTGTGGTCTAAATGGCCTTTTCCTGTTTTTCCTTTCATCAGCCATGGCTCTGATCCCACTGAACAGAGGAGAGGCCTAAGTGCTGAGGATTGGAATGGTAGGTGTTGGATCCAGGTGTCCAGTCCAATGTAGGATGGGCTCAGTGGACCCCAACAAATCTTGGTTATTAGAACATCAACCCCAAGACCCCCAGGTCTTGCATAGGGCACGGAGGTTAGGGTGGAGGGGATGTGTGGAAAATGTTCTTTCCAGATGCCTGTAATCCTATCTACTCAGGAGGCCAAAATCTGTTGATTGCAGTTCGAAAACAGCCCTGGTAGGAAAGTCCATGAGGCTCTTTATCATCAATCAACAACAAAAAACCTGTAGTAGAAGCAGAGCTGTGTCTCAAGTGGTGGAGTGCTCTTGCCTGAGTTCAAGCCCCAGGACCAGCATAAAAGAATTTTTGGGGTGGAAATGTGGGTTAGGGGTAAGGTGCTCCCCTAGCATTCATGAAACCCTGTATTTGGTTCCTCAGCACCACATACACAGAAAAAGCAGGGAGTAGTGCTGTGGCTCAAGTGGTAGAGTACTACCCTTGAGCAAAAGAAGCTCAGGGACAGTGCCTAGACCCTGACTTCAAGCTCCAGGATTGGCAAAAAAGGATTTTCATTTTTATCATATAGGTCTTACACACATTTGTTTTTAAACTTTTCTTTAAAATTTTTTTCTTTGCCGAATGTGGGGTGTGAACTCTGTGCCTGGGTTCTGTCCTTGATGTCTTCAGCTGAAGACTAGTGCTGTACCACCTGAGCCACAGCGCCACTTCTGGTTTTCTGGTGGGTCATTGGAGATAACAGTTTTGTGAACTTTCCTGCCTGAGCTGGCTTTGAACCTGGATCCTCTGGTCTCAGCCTCCTGAGTAGCTAGGATGACAGGAGTGAGCCATATTTTATTAGGCATGCAAAAGTATTTCACTTTCTTATTTGTGAATTCCAGTGGTATTGTGTTTCAGGGCCTTCCACAAGCTAGGCAAGTACCTCAGCTCTTAGTCTTGGTTGTTTTTATGCCGCCTTTGGTTTTCATGATTTCCAGCCTTTGTAGGCATTTTGAAGAGAAAATGCACAGAGTGCACAGTGTGTCAGAATAAAATGTGTAAAGCCTGGAAGCTTGGAATCCTGAATAGAGATTCTGGCTCTATAGCTCAAGGTAGGACATAGTGGATGGCTCTCATTAGAACCTGCTCTGGTGAACTCATGCCTTGCCCAGGCCCCTGTCCTCTTTTCAAGTCTGTGTCAAGTTTTCATGTATACTTTCATGTCCATCCTAGGGCCTGGGTCTGGGATTTGATTGGGTGGCAGGGAGGGTGGTGGGGTTGTGTTAGGGGTCAGGGCACTGCTGGCACGTTGCTGATGAACATGCCTCCTTCCCGCACGTACCACCCGTGACATCACCAGCCCCTTCTGTCACACACGCGCGGGAACACTGAACTCGTGCAGGTGGCAGCGAGGGCTGGTTGTGGGTGGAGCACGGCCTCCAACACACGTGCCCGTCCTCACCTTCCTGTGCATGCTAGTGCGCTGTAGGCCTGAGAAGAGCTGTGGCTCAGCGGTGGGGCGGGGACAGTGAAGGCCTGGTCTGACCGCCAGGCCCGGCCCGAGGGCAAGGCCCCGCGGGGTGAGTGCCAGGCCCCGAGCATGCCGCCCTGAGGGCAGTGGCGATGGTGATGGCGTGGACAAGTGCATTTGCACTGGTCAAGGGTCCAAAGTCCTAACACCAAATGTGGAGATCCCTGCCCTGACAGTGTCTCAGCCTTGCCCCACAGTGGCCGCACAGCCCCGCCCCACTCGTCTTCCTGGCCCCGCCCCTGGTGGCGTCATGGCCTCTTCCCATGCCATCACCACGGCCCCACCCCTCATGGCATCAGGGGGGGGCCCTGCAGAGCATGGGAAGAGGCCCTGCCTCACTTGGAGGGGATTGGAACCTCCACCGCCACCCTGGGAGGGCGGGACTTCCGGGAAAGGGAGCAGAGGCGCGGGAAAGCCACAGCCAGGAGAGCCTCGTGCAGCTGAGCTGCAACAGGAGCGACCTGCAGTCCCGTGGGCGGGAGGAGAGCAAGTCTCCAGGCCTGAGGACGGAGGACAGGAGGTGAGCCGGAGCCTGTGGACAGAGGAGGCCTGAGCCCCAGGCCTGCGGAGAATGGAGGCCGGCTGGCCGAGCTGTGGGCGGGAGGAGAGCCCAGGCCCGTGGAGAGCAGCCTGGGAGCACTGGGCCTGCCGACCTTGAGGCGACTCCAGGGGACAATCTGAGTGCAGCCAAGGAAGGGGAACCTCCTGTCAGGTGTGGCCCGGGGCACTGGTGTGGGGTAAGTGTGACTGTGTGTGGGAGAGCGAGGCCCGCCTCCCTGCTTGCTTGCTTGTGCACTTCCTGTGGTGGCTTCAGGGTGCCCAAGCCCCGCAGGAAGGAGGTCAGGTCTGGCCGGCGCCATCTTGGCCACACACATGTTGAATTGTAGGGTCTGGCATCTCTTCTTCATGGTGGAGGGAGGGAATTCTGACCCCCTGTTGATGGTTGTGTCTGAATTTCTGGAGACAGGTGTGAGCACTTCACTTGTAGGTGACTGAACCTGTCAGTCCAATGCTTGGTATTAGGAGCTTCCTATTATCCTGTCCCCTGACTTTACCTTATTTAGGCCCAGACAAGCACTTGTGCCATTACACCATACCACACATCTCCGTGTTTGCATCCTGTGTCCTGTCTCTTGGCTTATCTCTGGTCATCATGGTGTCCCAAATCAGCTCTTGGGGCTGAATTGGTTTGTTAGTATTGTTTTTTGTTTTTTCTTTCCTCTCTGGTCTGTTTTCTAACAGTGATAAATATATTTGGGGGCAGTAGGCCTTTGTAACAATTGGCTGCCCATAGACTGCTAGAATTCTAATAAAGACTCCAAGATTTGATCCTTCAAAATGTGGTTTCTCTGATAATTTACATTATAACAGGCCCAAACCAGGCTTCTGGATCCAGCTTCCAGTCACTGCAGAGACTTTAGATGGTGCTTTCAGTCTAGGCAGGCACAGGGCATGGTTGTGGGAATATTTGTGAAAGTGTGTGGAAAAGTTCTGCCTGCCTCTCTAGTTTATTGCACATTTTACTTGGCATACCAAGGTATTTTGTATAGTTTTGGATCATGCCTTGCCAGCCAGGCAAGCACGTTTATACTGAGTCGTGTCCCCTGGTGGTCTCAGTGGACCATCACTGCCTCCAGGCCTGGCCTGAGATCTGTCTCATTAGGAGCTGGATGGAGGTAGCAGAAGACAGGAGCAGAAAGTGTGGTCTAAATGACCTTTAACTGTGTTTCCTTCCATCAGTCATGGCTCTGATCCCACTCAAAAGAGGATAGTCCTAAGTGCTGAGCATTGGAATGGTAGGTGTTGGATCTCGGTGTCCAGTCAAATGTAGGATGAGCTCAGTGGACCCCAACAAATCTTGGTTAGGAGAACATAGACCCCAATCCAGGTCTTGTATAGGGCATGGATTTTAGGGTGGAGGGGATGTGTGGAAAATGTTCTTTCCAGATGCCTGTAATCCTATCTACTCAGGAGGCCAAAATCTGTTGATTGCAGTTCGAATCCAGCACTGGTAAGAAAGTCCATGAGGCTCTTTATCGACCATCATCAACAAAAATGAAACCTCCAGTAGAAGTAGAGCTGTGGCTCAAGTGGTAGAGTGCCCATGCAAGCCCCAGGACCAGCCCCAAAATGTTTTATGGAGCTGGGACTGTGGCTTAGTGGTAGGATGCTCGCCTAGCATTCATGACACCTTGTGTTTGATTCCTCAGTACCACATACACAGAAAAAGCAGGAAGTAGGGCTGTGGCTCAAGTTGTAGAGATTAGCCTTGAACAAAAGAAGCTCAGGGACAGTGCCCAGACCCTGAGTTCAAGCTCCAGGATTGGCAAAAAAAAAAAAAGATTTTCCTTTTTATCATTTAGGTCTTACACACATTTATTTTTTTTACTTTTATTTATTTAAATTTTTTTCTTTTCCGGATGTGGTGTAGTAACTCTGTGCCTGGGTTCGGTCCTTGCGGTCTTCAGTTGAAGACTAGTGCTCTACCACGTGAGCCACAGTTCCACTTCTGGTTTTCTGGAGATAACAGTCTTGTGAACTTTCCTGAGCTGGCTTTGATCCTGGATCCTCTTGTCTCAGCCTCCTGAGTAGCTAGGATGACTGGACTGAGCCACATTTTATTAGGCATACAAAAGTATTTCACTTTCTTTGTGAGTTCCAGTGGTATTGTGTTCCAGGGCCTTCCACAAGCTAGGCAAGTACCTCATCTGTTAGCCCTGGTTGTTTTTATGCCACCTTTGGTTTTCATGATTTCCAGCCTTTGTAGGCATTTTGAAGACAAAATGCACAGAGTGTCAGAATAAAATGTGTAAAGCTTGGAAGCTTGGAATCATGAGTAGAGGTTCTGGCTCTATAGCCCAAGGTAGGATATTGTGGATGGCCCCCATTAGAACCTGCTCTGGTGAACTCATGCCTTGCCCAGGCCCCTGGCCTCTGTTCAAATCTACATCAAGTTTTCCTTTATACTTTCTTATCCATCCTGTGGCCTGGAGAAGGATGGGAAGGCATGTATGAGGAAGGGCAGGGCAGTCTATCTTTTCCTGCTTCATATGTTGGTGCTGATCAGAACAACTTCAGTGACCCTAGGCCCCTGCCCAAGCCTCTGAGTCTTTGCTATGCATTCAGTTCTGCTTTTGGGTATGTCCTGCTCTGTAATTGTGGGTTAGGGACTGAGTGGCTGTGTGGAAAATATTTTATTTTTATTACATACATACATATTTTTATTACGTGTGTCTTACACACATTTTGTTCAGCATATCAAGGCATTTAAATTTATTTTTGGTGAATTTAAAATTTATTGTGTTTCAGGACCTCCCACAACCTAGGCAAGCAAGTCAACACTGAACCTCACCCACTTAATATAGCCCAGTCAGTTCCTTTAGACTGGTGTCACTCCAGTTTTCTAGTAAGGAGCTTCAGTGTAAGTTTCTGTTTTGTTCTTCCCCTGTCGCCTATATAGGATTTTGCTTCCCTGTGGAGTAGTTCCAGCATGCCCATCCTTTGTTGCCTGTTGATTTCTTCTGACTGTAAGTAATTTGAGTGCAAAATGTGTCTAATATCAGAAGAAAACATGGAGAACATACACTTGGGATTTTGAGTGTAGTATCTGTAAGTATGACCCAATGTAGAAAAGTGGCTTGAATGACATCCCTCCCCTGAAGAAGTGACACCCATTCAAAAACATTCTGAGGTTGTCATCACTGTAGGTCAAGGTTGTAAGACCCTCTAATCATTGAATCACAATCATATGAGGAGGCATCAGGGAGAAGCTGACAAGGACCTGGTATGAAATGGTGGCCAGTGGGTTTAGTTTAGGAGCTCAGCAATCAGTGTTGCTGGGACTGAAGCCTGGCTGGCCATGCGCCAAGGTAGTACTGGGCGGTGGAGGGACTTGAAAGCTATGCTGAAGTAGTGCCATGGTGTCACCAGGCAAATGGTCTCTCAAACCCTGGGAACTATCCATTATGCTCATTAGTGCGCATTTTCAGACAGGCACTCCACCTAAGTAGCCACACAGATACTTGGGGCCTCAATTCCTTTTATGAGGAAGGATGCACAATGAGACTTGGGAAAACACATTTTAGCCATAAAGGATGACATGTGGACTGGCTGTTTACTCCGGGTACTTCAACTCTGGGCCTGGGAGCTGTCCCTGAGCTTCTTTTTGCTTAATGCTAACACTCTACCACTTTTAACCATAGCACCATTTCTGGGGTTTTCTGTTTATGTGGTACTGAGGAATCGAACTCAGGCTTCATGCATGCTAGGCAAGCACTCTACCAATAAGCCACATTCTCAGCCCAGGTCTGGGGTTTTGAGATGACACTTCAGGCACATTTGAGGATCAGACACTGTCCTCTTTGAAGTAATAGAAGCAGGGGCCTCCCTTGATCAACACGAGGGTTGTCTGATGGTAGACAGTGGGGTGTCCCAGGCACATACTGAGCACTGTAGACTCAGGCCTGAAAGGCCACCATGATGCTTGGCCTGGATAAGGCTGAAGCCTGGAGATTAGTAGGCGCTATGGTGGATGACACAAAATCCACAAGCCATTAAAGAAATGTCTGATAAATTGAAATCCTTTAAAGGAAATCTGTACTAACCTCCTAAGATTCTAAACTTAAGCTCCAAGCAAAACTCTTCAGAGTCAAAGAACCCATTAATTCCCAAGTACAGAGGTTCAATAAATCAAGAACAGAGCACCAGTACCTCACACCAGTAATCCTACCTACTCAGGAGGCTGACATCTGAGGATCATGGCTCAAAGCCGGCCCAGGAAGGAATGTCCTTGAGATTCTTACCTCCAATTAAGTACCAGAAAACCAGAAGTGGCACTGGCTCAAGGACAGCCCATGATTGACAACAACAAAAGAACAGACCACTGAATGATCCTAGAGACACATGGTCCAAACATGTGAACACGGAAGGAGATGCAAGTAACTGTTGAATCTCTATAAATTGTATATGATTGATTTTTCAATAGTGGCACACGTGACTGTTAATTCTTTTTCAGATTCATATGTGCAAATCCCTTGTGTTGATGGTGATTCTTAGGGACAGTTTTGGTGGTTAGATATTTGTATGATTGGCCTTATTTTACTAAGTGTTGGGTTGTTAACATGCAAATACAGTTGATGTTGGATTCTTGTAGACTAGCAGCTTTTACAAATTAGTACACTGAAGAAAACTGCACTTGTGCCACCTAATGTAATGGCTCACTTAAGTGGCTCTCTCCTCTCCCCTTTCCCTCTCTTCTCTCCTTCTCTCCTCCCCTCCTCTCCTCTTTTTTCTTTCTCTAGACATTGTATTGCTGCATTGGACCAGGCGGGTCTCGAACTTGTCTTCTTGCCTCAGCCTCCCAACTGCTGTTACCTGCATTTACCACCCTACCTGGCTCAATATTATTGTTTCCTCCCCCTCCTCCTCCATTCCTTCTCCCCCTCCCTCCTCCTTCCACCTCTCCCCCTTCTCTTTTCTTCTTTTCCCTTTCTTCCATACACTGTATTTCTACATTAGAACAAGCTGATTTTGAACTGTCAATCTTCCTGCCTCATCCTATCACCTGTGGGGTTACCTGAATTTGCCACCCTACCTGGCTCAATTTTACGATCTAAAAGTTCCTGAAAAGGGACTCTTTTAGGGACTGGGAATATGGCCTAGTGGCAAGAGTGCTTGCCTCTTATACATGAAGCCCTGGGTTCGATTCCTCAGCACCACATATATATATATAAAGGGTCAGAGGTGGTGCTGTGGCTCAAGTGGTAGAGTGCTAGCCTTGAGTAAAAACCCAGGGACAGTGCTCTATCCCTGAATCCAAGCCCAAAGACTGCCCCCCCCCCAGCACTCTTTTAGTTTTGTTTTAATAACAGATTTACCTGTAGAAGAAAATAAAATGGGATTTCATTCCCCTTTTCATTTGAAAGCATCATTCTCCTTTTTTTTTTTTTTGGCCAGCCCTGGGTCTTGGACTCAGGGCCTGAGCACTGTCCCTGTCTTCTTTTTTGCTCAAGGCTAGCACTCTGCCACTTGAGCCACACTGCCACTTTTGGCCGTTTTCTGTATATGTGGTGCTGGGGAATTGAACCCAGGGCCTCATGTACATCAGGCAAGCACTCTTGCCACTAGGCCGTATCCTCAGCCCCTATTCTCCTCTTCTTATCTCCTCTGTGTCCCCACCTCCTCTGTTTCTTCCTCTGCCTTCTTCCTCCCTCCACTTCATCGCTAACACGAGAACATACCTCAATTTTTCTTCACTTAATGCCACTCATTCTTCTTACAATTTACCCAAGCCCTATTCTTGGCCCTACATGCTGTAATTATAGTTTAAACAACACATTAGACTTTGAATCTAGAAACAAAGAATTATAGTTCTTTTAATTACCCGAAAAAGTAAAGAGGAGCTGCTATAACTCCTCCACCCATACATAAAAGTATGGCTTTTTTATTAACTTTTTTAGGCTAATAGTAATCCAGTGTCCTTAGGAGCCAAAAATGTGGTGCAAATCCAAGATTAAGTAGCCTATAATGCTTACCCTATCATTTATATTCATATTACCTATTCTCCTAAAACCCCTAACAAAAGTTTTAATAGGTCTACCAACAGTAACGTATTCTGATCAAATTAGTAAATCTATAAAATGAGCTTTAATTATTAGTCTGATTCCACTATTCCTATTCATCTATATAAATAAAGAGACAGTCATCTCTATCACTGAATAACTATTCACTCCATAGAATTACACATAAGCTTTACGTTAGATATTTATGCTTTTTTTTATCTACACCCTTATTCGTCACTTGGTCCATCATTGAATGTTCTACATGATATATACTTTCAGATCCAAACCTAAACTGATTTATGACCTACCTCCTTATATTTCTTATCACTATGATCATCCTAGTCACAGCTAATAATATGTTCCAACTCTTTATCGGGTGGGAGGGTGTAGGAATTATATCCTTTCTATTAATCGGATAATGGTATGGTTGAACAGATGCTAACACTGCAGCTCTACAAGCTATTATCTGTAACCATATTGGAGACATTGGCTTTATCTATAGCATGATTTTAAAATAATTGTAGTTCATGAGAACTTCAACAATTTTTTTTTTTTTTATTAAGTAATGAAACTGCCTTACCCTTACTGGGTTTAATTCTAGCAGCTACTGGTAAGTCAACTCAATTCGGCTTCCATGTGCCATAGAAGGTCCTATACCTGTATCTGCTCTACTACACTCAAGTAATATACTTGTAGTAGGAATGTGTCTGCTAACTAGTTTTTATCCCCTTATAGCCAATCACCCAAATATTATGTTACTGTTTTGGGGCCATTACAACCTTATTCACAGCAATCTTGTACTGACCCAAAACGATATTAAAAAAATTATTGCATTCTGTATCTCAAGCCAACTAGGTCTGATAATAGTAACTCTAGGCATTAATCAGCCTTATTTATCATTTCTTCACATCTGTACACACTTCAAAGCTGTCTTTATATGTTCTGGCTCAATTATCCACAACTTAAACGGTGAACAAGACATTGGAAAAAGAGGAGGAATCGCCCCATGTCTACCATTTACAACATCTGCTCTAATTGTAGGTAGCCTAGTTTTAACTGGCACACCCTTCCTTACATGATTTTACTCAAAAGACCTAATAATTGAAGCAATAAATCTATCATATACTAATTCTTGGGCCCTAATCACCCTAATTGCAACATCTTTTACAGCTATCTACAGCTCACAAATTATTTTCTTTCCATTCATAGGACATCCCCGAATTTTACCAATTAATTCCATCAATGAAAATAATCCAAGCCTAATTAATCTGATCAAAAGCCTTCCAATAGGGGCTGGGAATATGGCCTAGTGGCAAGAGTGCCTGCCTTGTATACATGAGGCCCTGGGTTCGATTCCTCAGCACCACATATACAGAAAATGGCCAGAAGTGGCGCTGTGGCTCAAGTGGCAGAGTGCTAGCCTTGAGCAAAAAAAAGAAGCCAGGGACAGTGTTCAAGCCCAGGACTGGCCAAAAAAAAAAAAAAAAAAAGAACAAAAACAAAAGCCTTCTAATAGGAAGCATCTTCGCTGGTTTCCTATTTTCCAACGTTATTAATCCTACCAACACCCAAACTATAACTATGCCTATTATAATCAAATTAACAGCTCTAACAGTAACTATCGTAGGTTTTATTACTGCAATAGAGCTAAACATTATATCATCTTATTTAAAATTATATCCAAAATCATATTCATTCAACTTTTCTAACCTGCTAGGATTTTCTCCAACCATCATACATCGACTCGTTCCTAATATAGGTCTCACATTTATCCAAAAATTAGCAACATCAACTATAGAGTCTATATGAACTGAAAAAATTATACCTAAAACCCTAGCTACCATTAATACATCTGCTTCTAGCTCTGTGTCAAATCATAAAGGCCTATTAATTTTTCATCATTCATCTTATCCACCCTACTTCTACTCGTTATTGTTAACTAAACGCCACAAGTAATTTCAATTATAAGATAAACAGCTATAGAGTTCAACCACCAACTACTATAATTCAACTGCCATAACTGTAAATAGCCGCCACCCAAAGTGAATCATCCCGAACTTTTAATAAATCATCTTCACCAAATGCTAAAATATCATCTAAATTATATAATTCACCTACACCTTCTAACTCCTCAACATGCAGAACAGTAATTACTAAAACTTCTAGTAAGATTCCTGATAATAGTAAAAATCATAGTCATAAATTTGAGCCTCAAGTTTCATGATATTCATGAGTTGATATAGCAGTTGTATAACCAAATACTACTAACATCCATCCTAAATAAATAAAAAATACAATCATACCATTATAAGAGCTATCATTTAGAATTATTAGACCACACCCAACAGCCCCACTATCAATCCTACACCTGCAAAAATAGGTGAAGGTTTAACAGCCACACCAACAAAAACTAAAACCATTAAGATTAAAGTTAAGTAAATTTGTCATAATTTTCGCATGGACTTAAACTATGACCAATGACATGAAAAATTGTTAATTCAACTATAAAAACAGTTTATAATGACAATCATACGAAAGTCTCATCCTCTCATAAAAATAGTAAACCATGCTTTCATTGACCTTCCAATTCCCTCTAACATCTCAGGATGATTACTTTGGATCCCTTCTTGGAGCATGCTTAATTATCCAAATTTCTATCGGCTTATTATCTGTGCACTACACATTTGATACACTCACGGCATTTTTTTCAGTTGCCCATATTTGCCGAGATGTTAACTATGGTTGATTAATCCGACATATACACGCTAATGGAGGATCATTATTCTTCATTTGCCTTTATCTGCACATCGGATGACTTATTTATTATGGCTCCTACCTCCACAAAGAAACCTGAAATATTGGAATTATTCTTCTATTCCTAGTAATAGCTACAGCCTTTATAGGAGATGTACTTCCATGAGGACAGATGTCATTTTGAGGATTCACCGTAATTACCAATATATTATCTGCAATCCCTTATATTGGTTCAGACCTAGTAGAGTGAATTTGAGGGGTGTTTTCAGTTGATGAAGCTACTTTAACTCGTTTCTTCGCATTCCATTTTATTTTACCATTCATTATTGCAGCAATGGCAATAGTTCATCTTTTATGTCTTCACGAAACAGGATCTAATAATCCACTAGGCATCCTATCTGATTCTGATAAAATTCCATTCCATCCTTACTACTTGTTCAAAGATCTTAGGAGGTGTAGCATTGCTAGCCTTTTTCTTTACGATCGTTTTATTCTTCCCATATGCCTTAGGAGACCCAGATAATTGTATACCAGCTAACCCACTTAATACACCACCTCATATTAAACCAGAATATTTCCTATTTGCCTATGGTATTTTACGCTCCATTCCAAATATACTAGGAGTACTTGCCCTGATCCTGTCAATCCTAATTCTTGCCCTATTCCTACTCCTCCATACATGTAACCAATGTGGATTAATATTCCAACCTATTAGCCAAATCCTCCTTTGAATTTTAGTCTCAGATTTATTTATTCTAATCTGAATTGGAGGACAACAAGTAGAACCAGCCTTTATCATTATTGGACAAATCTCATCCATTCTCTATTTTTCTGTTATCCTTCTCTTTCTCCCAATTGCCAGATTAATTGAAAATAAAATACTTAAATGAAGACTGCTTTAATAGTATAAGAATTATATAGGTCTTGTAAACCTAAGACGAAGATTTTATCTTCTTAAAGCATGCAGGGAAAGTACAATCCTACCTCCAACCCCCAAAGCTGGAATTCTTAAACTATTCCTTGTACTTGGGAGATTTAGTAAATTTAAACTGTTTCATCATGCTTAATCTTAAACTCTCCAAAAAAAAATTACCGTGCATATTATGGTTAATCATTCATAAACCATTAAGTGCTTATTCCACATTTAATACATGTTTATAAGCAAGTAATAACCCCCATAAAGTACATTTATATCCTATGTTATATCCACATTAAATGCTCCCCAATATGAATATTGTACAGTATAATAAGTTAATGCTTGTCAACCATAATACCACAACCACATTAGTCCATTAAATTTCGTTATTCCTTGAACACATGGATATCTCCTACAACTTGTTGTCTCAATCTACCATCCTCCGTGAAACCATCAACCCGCCCACTCTGCCTACCCTTCTTGCTCAGGGCCCATAAAACTTGTGGGTAGCTATTGTGAAACTATACTTGACATCTGGTTCTTAGCGCAGGGCCTTAAATTTAAGATCACCCACATGTTCCCCTTAAATAAGACATTTTGATGGATTACAGCCCATGACCAACATAACTGCTCTGTCATAACCCTGGTATTTTTAATTTTTGGTATGCTGTGACTCAGCTAAGTTGTCAAGGCATGGACGCAGTCAATTGATCTGTAGCTGGACTTATTAACTAACATTCTACGACCCCATAATTATCAAGCCATTGACATATTAATGCTCGAGGACATAAAACATTTTATACTGAAATAGTACTCTAATGCATACACAGAAATAATACTTATTCTTCCCCCCTTAGGAGATTAGCACTTTATTAACAATAATTTCCCTAAATATTAATAGATGCAAATACCAACATAGCCCTAATCTGAACTATAACTAAAAACTTAGTTGACACTCAAACTCCTAAGCCCACCGGGTTAATGTAGCTTATAAGCAAAGCAAGGCACTGAAAATGCCTATAAGAATTGTTTAATTCCATAAACACAAAGGTTTGGTCCTGGCCTTTTGATTTGCTGTCACTAAAATTATACATGCAAATATCCGTATGCCGCTGACTTTTACCCTAAAATTAAAGTTAGAATAAAAGGAGTAGGTTTTAAGCTCTCAATATAACAATTGAAGCTCATAACCCCATGTTTAACCACACCCTCATGGGCTACAGCAGTGATAAAAATTAAGCTATGAACGAAAGTTTGAGTAAGTTATAATGACATTGGGTTGGTAAACCTCATGCCAGCCACCGCGGTCATACGAATGGCCCAAGTAAATAAAGTTCGGCGTAAAGAGTGTTGAATTAAATATTCAGTAAAATTAAAGTACAGCTAAGCTGTACAAAGTCCTAGCTTTTATGAAAAAGTGTCAAAAGAAATTTTATCTAATTTAAACATTAAAACTATAACACAAACTGGGATTAGATAACCCATTACATATAGTTGTAAACATAAATAGGTTTAAAACAAGCCTATTCACCAGAGAACTACTAGCCACAGCCTAAAACTCCAAGGACTTGGCGGTGCTTTATATCCATCTAGAGGAGCCTATTCTGTAATCGATAAACCCTGATATACCTCAGCATTTCTTGCTAATTCCGTCTATATACCGCCATCTTCAGGAAACCCTAAAAAGGCTCACATGTAATCCTAATTATATTATACAAAAAAGTTAAGTCGAGGTGTAACTCATGAAATGGATGTAATGGGCTACATTTTCTGCTTTAGAACATACAAAACCTTATCTGAACTAGACAAGATAAAGGAGGATTTAGTAGTGAACTAAATATTTTTAGTGTTTAGTTGAATAGAGGAATGAAGCATGCACACACCGCCTGTCACCCTCCTTAATATTTGATACAGATAAGTACATAACTTTTAACTACAAGAATTAAGAGGAGATAAGTCATAACAAGGTAAGTGTACAAGAAAGTGCGCTTTGGTTAATCAAAGTGTAGTTTAAAGCATCTGACTTACACTCAGAAGACTTCAAAATACTTGAATACTTTGAACTATTGCTAGCCTAGCCTTCCATAAACTAAACTATTCTTAATGTATAAAATCATTCACCCCTAAACTAGTATAGGAGATAGAAAATTTATTACTAGAGCTATAGAAACATTACTGCAAGAGATAGATGAAAGATATAATTAAAGTATAACAAAGCAAAGATAAAACCTTCTACCTTTTGCATAATGGACTAACTATAATAAATTTGACAAGAAATGTTTTAGCCAAACACCCTGAAATCAGACGAGCCTACGTTTAAATAGCTAACCAGAGCCAACTCGTCTATGTCCCAAAATAGATAATTTAAAGGTAGAGGTGAAAAGCCTACCGAGCCTGATGATAGCTGGTTGCCCAGTCAAAGAATTTTAGTTAAACTTAAAATTTACCTAAAATATTAATAAATTAAATGTAAATTTTAATGTTAATCTAAAGAGGTACAGCTCTTCAGAATTAGGATTCAACTTTTTCTAGTGAATAAATAATCATAGTTGGCCTTAAAGGAGCCACCAATTAAGAAAGCGTTCAAGCTCAACACGAGTTAAATGTAAATATTACTAAAACCTAATTACAATTCCTAGAAATACATTGGGCCAATTTAATTACATTAGATGCACCAATGTTAGTATAAGTAATAAGAATAATTTCTCCTGACATAAGTGTATATCCACCCGAATAAATCACTGATAATTAACATTGAAAAAACCCCATATTAATCTTTTTTTTTTTTTTTTTTTTTTTGGCCAGTCCTGGGGCTTGGACTCAGGGCCTGAGCACTGTCTCTGGCTTCTTTTTGCTCAAGGCTAGCACTCTGCCACTTGAGCCACAGCGCCACTTCTGGCCATTTTCTGTATATGTGGTGCTGGGGAATCGAACACATGGCCTCATGTATATGAGACAGGCACTCTTGCCACTAGGCCATATCCCCAGCCCCCCATATTAATCTTAAACCCATACAAATCAATGTTAATCCAACACAGGTATGTCATCAAGGAAAGATTTAAAAATGTAAAAGGAACTTGGCAAACACAAGCTCCACCTTTTTGCCAAAAATATCACCTCTAGCATTACAACTATTAGAAGCACCGCCTGCCCAGTGACTAACGTTAAACGGCCGTGGGATCCTGACGGTGCAAAGGTAGCATAATCACTTGTTCCTTTATTAGGGACTTGTATCAACGGCATAATGAGGGCTTAACTGTCTCTAACATTTAATCCATGAAATTGACCTTTCTGTGAAGAGGCAGAAATTAAATAATAAGACGAGAAGACCCTATGGAGCTTAAATTAACTTTCTACTAAAAACTTAAACTCACTCTAACAGAGGTAAACAGTAACAAGCTAGAAAGGAAATTTCCGTTGGGGTGACCTTGGAGAAAAAATAATCCTCGGAAAGACCTAGTCCTGGACTTACAAGTTGAAGTTAACCTACATCATCTTTGATCCAGAATTTCTGATCAAGGTACCAAGTTACCCTAGGGATAACAGCACAATCTCATTAAAGAGTCCATATCGATAATTAGGTTTACGACCTCGATGTTGGATCAGGACATCCAAAAGGTGCAGCAGCTATTAAAGGTTCATTTGTTCAACGATTAAAGTCCTACGTGATCTGAGTTCAGACTGGAGAAATCGTTGTCGGTTTCTATCTATTTACTATTTCTCCTAGTAGGAAAGGACCAGAGAAATAAGGCCAACTTTTCCCAAAGCGCCTTAATGCTTAATTATTTATTTCTTAAATAAATTAGCATGCCCAAAATAAGTTCCAGGATAAGGAACTGTTAAGATGGCAGAGCTCGGTAATTGCATAAGATTTAATACTTTATTAATCAAAGGTTCAACTCCTCTTCTTTTTTTAATTTTTTAATTAATTGTACAAAAATTTTTTGACAAGGTGTTGTGCAAAAAGAGTACAGTTACATAGTGTGTACATTTCTTGTGATATCTTATGTACTGTTTTTCTATCCCTTCTCTAGGTCAGGTAGACATATATACAAGATACAATGTATCAAGAACATATTCAGTATTCACAGACTTGGTCTGTACTGTCTCTCTGTCTCCCTTTGTTAACAGTCATATATCAGGGAGATCATGCCCCTTTGTTTTCTGTGTTCTAGGCTTGTCTCACTCAACATTATTTGTTCGAGTTCTGACCATTTCCCTGCGAATAACAATATTTCACCATTCCTAATCGCTATGTAGTATTCCATTGTGTATAAGTACCATATTTTTTGGATCCATTCGTCTGTGGAGGGGCATCTGGATTGTTTCCATATTTTGGCTATTGTGAATTATGATGCGATAAAAATGGAAGTACAAATGTCTTTTTGATATCTTGGATTTTGCTGTTTAGGATAGATGCCTAGGAGTGGTATGAGCTTTTTGAGAAACCTCCATACTGTTCTCCAAAGTGGTTGTACTAATTTGCACTCCCACCAACAATGGAGAAGGGTTCCTCTTTCTCCGCACCCCCTCCAGCATCAACTCCTCTTCTTAACAGCATGTTTATTTTAAATTTCCTTGTATTTATTATTCCACTTTTATTAGCAAAACCTTCTTTTTTTTTTTTGGACAGTCCTGGGCCTTGGACTCAGGGCCTGAGCACCGTCCCTGGCTTCGTACCGCTCAAGGGCAGCACCCTGCCAACTGAACCACAGTGCCCCTTCTGGCTGTTTTCCATAAATGTGGTGCTGGGAAATCGAACTGAGAGCTTCATGTGTAGGAGGCAAGCACTCTTGCCACTAGGCCATATTCCCAGCCCCAGCAATACCCTTCTTGACCCTACTAGAACACAAGATCCTAGGCTATATACAATTACGAAAAGGTCCTAACATCATAGGTCCATACAGTGGTTTTCAACCATTCGCCAATGCTATAAAAGTGTTCATTAAAGAGCCTATATGCCCAGGCACTTCATCCTTAATTCTATTTTCAATTTTCCCTATTGTAGCATTATCACTAGCCCTATCCCTATGAATTCCCCCTCCAATACCACATCCTCTAATTAACATAAACATAGGATTTTTATTCATCTTAGCAGCATCAAGCATATCAGTATATTCAATTTTATGATCAGGCTGAGCATCCAATTCAAAATACGCTATATTTGGAGCATTATGAGCTATAGCTCAAACTATTTTATATGAAGTAAGCCTAGCAATCATTCTCCTATCAACAATACTACTATCTGGACTATTCTCAATATTATCCCTATCAATGTCTCAAGAATATAACTGAATAATTGTTCCAGCATGACCCCTAGCTATAATGTGATTTATCTCCATACTAGCTGAAACAAACCCAGCTCCCTTTGACCTAACTGAAAGTGAATCTGAACTAGTTTCAGGCTTCAACGTTGAATATGACACAGGACCATTCGCCTTATTCTTTATGGCAGAATATATAAATATTATCCGAATAAATTCACTAACTGCTACTTTATTTTTTGCTTCAACCTACTCAATACAGAAATGATAACTTCTAACCTAGTTGTAAAGTTATTAATTTTAATTTCTTCGTTTCTATGGATCTGAGCATCATATCTACGTTTCCTATATGACCAACTTATGCGTCTTATATGAAAAAACTTCCTTCCCCTAACCCTAGCCCTATGTATGTGGCACATTTCACTACCTATATGTACGATGAGCATACCACCGCTAATACAGAAATATGTCTGACTAAAGAGTTATTTTGGTATAGTAAAACATAAAGGTTATATTCCTTTTATTTCTAGAATTATAGGACTCGAACCCAACATAACTCTAAAATTCTTCGTGCTACCTATTACACTAAATTCTAGTAAGGTCAGCTAATTAAAGGTCTCGGGCCCATACTCTGAAAATGTTGGTTTTAACCCCTCCCATACTAATTAATATTGTTGTATATTCACTAGTTATATTTACTATATAGGATCCATATTAATTCTCACAACCTCACACTGGATATACATATTAATAGGACTTGAAATTAGCATACTAGCAATTATTCCTATAATAATTTACAACAGTAACCCATGTTCAACAGAAGCCGCCACAAAATATTTCCTAACACAAGCAACAGCATCAATAGTTCTTATATACGATATCCTCAATAACCTTGATTGGATAATGAAACATAGTTGACCTTAAAGACAACCTATACCTATGTATACTGCCAATTGCCCTAGCCATAAAACTTGGATTAGCCCCATTCTACCTTTGAGTACCAGAAGTTACTCAAGGCATTCAAGGCATTATTCTCTGGTATAATCCTACTAACATGACAAAAACTGGCCCCAATCTCAATTATATACCAAATGGCCAATAACCTAAATACAAACATAATATTTATAGCTATATCAGCAATTCTTATTGTGGGCTGTGGAGTTCTTAATCAGTCAAATACAAAAAAGCCTAGCATATTCATGCATCGCCCATGTAGGATGGATAGCAGCAATAACAATCTATAATCCCTCCGCAATAGCCCTTAACTTATTTACATCATATGTACAATTAACATGTTCATCTCCTTAGACTTTCTATCAGCTAATAACACTACATCTCTAACCATAGCATGAGATTCTAGCCCATTAATTACTTTAATTATGCTGGTCACACATATCATTAGGAGGACTACCCTACTAACAGGATTTCTACCTAAATGGTTTATTATCAAAGAAAGTGTCAAACAAAAATATTATAGCAAGTATATTTATAGCCATATCAGCCCTACTAAACCTTTACTTTTATCTTCGATGAATCTATTCATCTGCCCTTACATTATTTCCCCTTCCAAAGAAGAAATTCATATGATGACTAAATACAAAAGCTTATGACCCATCCAACTCTTCTTTTTCTATCCTCATTTCACTCCCCCTATCCCCATTATTGTACTCAATATTCTAGAAATTAAGGTTAACCAAAGACCTTAAGTAAACACTCAAGTTTAATTTCTGTCTCTAAGGACTGCAGAACGAATAGTGCATCTTCTGGAAACAAACCAATCGCTTTTCTTAAGCTAAATCCTCACTAGATTGATAGGTATCAAACCTACAAAATATTAGTTAACAGCTAAATACCCTAAATCATCTGGCTTCAATCTACTACTCCCCCCCCCCGAGAAAAAAGGCAGGAGAAGTCCCGGAAGGATTGAAGGTGTTCATTTGAATTTGCAATTCAATATGAAATTTCACCTCAGGACTATGATAGAAAGGGGTCTACCCCAGGCACTATGTTCATTAATCATTGATTATTTTCAACAAATAAAGAAATTGGAACCCTATACTTTATATTCGGAGCATGAGCCGGAAAAGTAGGCGCAGGTTTATGCATCCTCATCCGAGCTGAGCTTGGTGAACCAGGAGCTCCATTAGGGGATGATCAAATCTACAATGTAGCTGTCACCGACCATGCATTTATTATAATTTTCTTTATAGTTATACCAATTATGATTGGAGGGTTCGGAAACTGATTAGTCCCATTAATGATTGGAGCACCTGATACAGCATTTCCTCATATGAATAGCATAAGCAATTCTATGATCTGAAAGTTCTTGAGAAGGCACTTTTATAGTTGTTTTAGTAGCTACAGACTTACCTGAAGAATAAAATAGAATGAGATTTCATTCCCCTTTTCATTTGAAAACTCTCCTTTTTTCCTCCCCTCCTCCACCTCTGCCCCACCTCCTCCATTTCTCCTCCTCCCCCTCCCCCTCCCTGCCTCCTCCTCTCCTGCTTCTCCTCTTTCTCCTCCCCACTCCCCTCCCTGCTCCTCCTTCCCCTCCCATCCTCCTGTTTTCTGTCTTTTCTCTTTTCCTTTTCTCCAGACATTGTTTTTGTATTTCTACTTTAGATTCGGCCGGTTTTGACCTCTCATCATCCTACTAACTGTAGGGCTTATGTGATTTTGCCATCCTACCTTGCTCAATTTTATGATCTAAAAGTTCTTAAAATGGCACTTTTTTAGTTCTGTTTTAGTAGTTAGAGACTTAGCTGTAGAATACAACAAAATGTGATTTCATTTCCCTTTTCATTTGAAAAGTATTCTCCCCTCTTCTTCTCCTCTCTGCCCCGCCCCTGCCTCTACCGCCCCTGCTTCCGTCTCCTCCTCCTCCTCTCCACTCCTCCTTTTCTCTGTTTTCTCCCAACATTCTATGTTTGAGGCACATGTTAGCATTCATGATTCAAAACCCATGTGGTTTAGAATGTGTCTTCTACGGCCTTCAGCAGTCCTAGGCATATTTGATCAGAGTCCTTGCCTTGCCATGCCTGATGGTGTGCTCCTGTTGCACACACATGGTATGGGCAGGGACCTAGTGCTGTGTATCTCTGTGTAAACTTGGACACCCCTTAAGCGTGTTTGACAAAAGAAGGCCACTTACCTCCAAGTATGCAGAGCACTGTCTGGTAAGTCACCAAGTGGGTTGGGTGGGCTTTAGTTTAAGGAATTGGGTTGTTAGGCCCCTCAAATTGCCTTCAGCTGTTGTGGGGTTGTTTGATCAGAGTTCTTGCCCTGCCTTGCTTGATGGTCTGCTCTCACTGTGCCTAACTTGTGGTGACAATGGAGACTTGAATAAATGGTCAGCTGTGCTTTCACTGTGTTCATGTACCTGCTCTGCACACACATGTGAGGGTATGGGTGGGGAATCGAGTGCTGTGCATCTCTGTGTATAAACGTTGGACACCCCTTAAGCATGTTTGACAAAACAAGGCCACCTACCTCCAAGGATGCAGAATACTGCTAAGTCACAGAGGTGGTTGGGTTGGGCTTTAGTTTAAGGAATTGGGTTGTTAGGTGTCTGGGGTTACAGGGAAGGGTTAGAGTTCTTAGGGCTACTGTTTTCAGGATTGGTATGATTTAGATTAGGGTTCAGGTGTAGGGTTGTCAATGTTAAGGATAGGTTTAAGGTTGGGTGTTAAGAAGACTCAGGGTGTGAATTATAAGTAAGTTTTTAGTTTTGTTGCAGAAAAATTGATCACATTATCCCATCACATCACCACATCATGGCATGTGCTCAAATCACATCACATCCTCAGATCACACCACATCATTACTTCACACCAACCTTACCTGAATTTCCCACCCTACCTGGCTCTATTTCATGATCTAAAAGTTCTTGAAAAAGCACTTTTTTTATTTCTGTTTCAGTAGCAAGAGACTTACGTATAGAATAAAATAGAATGGGATTTCATTCCCCTTTTCATTTGCAAACTGTATTCTCTCCTCTCCGCCTCCGACCCCTCCTCCTCTTCCTCTCCTCTGCTCCTTCTCTACTCTCCAGACGTTTTATGTTTGCGGTACATGTTAGCATTTATGATTACAAACCCGTGTGGTTTAGAATGTGTGTCAGGCCAATCCGATGGCCTTCAGCAGTTGTGGGGGTTGTTTATCAGAGTCCTTGACCTTCCATCCCTGATGGTGTGCTCCTTCTGGGATTAACTTTGGGTGACAATGGAGACTTGAAAGAATGGTCAGCTGTGCTTTCACTGTGTTCATGCACCTGCTCTGCATACACATGTTAGGGTATGGGTGGGAGATCTTCTGCTGTGTGTCTGTGTGTAAACTTGGACACCCCTTAAGCATGCTTGACAATAGAAGGCCACCTACCTCCAGGGATGCAGAACACTGTCTGTTAAGTCACAGAGTGGGTTGGGGTTGGGCTTTAGTTTAAGGAATTGGGTTGTTAGGTGTCTGGGGTCAGAGGAAGGGTTTTCAGGCTTTAGAGCTACTGTTTTCAGGGTTGGTATGATTGAGATTAGGGTTCAGGTGCAGGGTTGTCAATGTTAAGGATAGGGTAAGGTTGAGCATTGTTAAGGATACTCAGGGTGTGAATTACAATTAAGTTTTTAGTTATGCTGCAGAAAAACATCACATCATCACATCACAGCACCAGATCATGGCATATCCTCACACCATATCACATCATCATAGCACGTTACATCATCCCATCACATCACCCAACCTCACCTGAATGTCCCACCCTACCTGGCTCAATTTTATGATCTAAAAGTTCTCAAAAAGGCACTTTTTAGTTCTGTTTTAGTAGCTGCAGACTTACCTGAACAATAAAATAGAATGGGATTTCATCCCCCCCCCCCACTATTTTTTTTTGGCCAGTCCTGAGCCTTGAACTCAGGGCCTGAGCACTGTCCCTGGCTTCTTTTTGCTCTAGGCTCGCACTCTGCCACTTGAGCCACAGCGCCACTTCTGGCCGTTTTCTGTATATGTGGTGCTGGGGAATCGAACCCAGGGCCTCATGTGTACAAGGCAAGCACTCTTGTCACTAGGCCATATCCCCAGCCCCTCATTCCCCTTTTCATTTGAAAACTTTCCTCTTATCCTCCCCTCCTAAACACCTCCGCCCCGCCCCCTCCTCCATTTCTCCTCCTCCTTGCCCTTCCTTTTGCCTCCCCCTCTCCTCCTCCTGTTCCTCTTCCTCCTTCCCCCTCACCTCTGTGCTCCTCCCTGCCCTGCCATTCTCCTCTTTTCTGTTTTTTTCATTCCTTTTTTCTCCAGACATTGTATTTGTATTTCTACATTAGACCCAGCCAGTTTTGAACTCTCATTCTTCTTGCCTCAGCCTACCAACTGTGGGGCTTAACTGAATTTGATACCCTACCTGGCTCAATTTGATTACCTAAAAGTTCTAGAAATGGCTCTTTTTTAGTTCTGTTTTAGTAGCAAGTGACTTAGCTGTAGAATAAAATACAGTGGGATTTCATTGTCTTTTTCATTTGAAAACTTCATTCTCTCTTCTTTACCTTCTCTTCTCCTTTTTTTTTTTTTTTTTTTTTGGTATTCTCTCCCCTCTCCTTCCCTTCTCTGTTTCCTCTCTTTTCTGTTTTCTCCAGAGATTTTATGTTTGAGGTACGTGTTAGTATTCATGATTTCCAAGCCTGTATGGTTTAGAATGTGTGTCAGGCCACTCGGATGGCCTTCAGCTGTTGGGGGGTTGCTTGATCAGAGTGCTTCACCTACCATGCTTAATTGTGTGCTCTAGCTGCACATAACTTTGGGTGACAATGGAGACTTGAGTAAATGGCCAGCTGTGCTCTTACTGTTCATGCACCTGGGGGATCGAGTGCTGTGTATCTCTGTGTGTACACTTTGACACTCCTTAAGCATGCTTGAGAGAAAAAGGCCACCTGCCTCCAGGGATACAGAACACTGTCTAGTGAGTCATGGAGTGGGTTTGGGTTGGGCCTTAGTTTAAGTAATTGGGTTGTTGGGTGTCTGGTTAGAGGTAAGGGTTGGAGTTCTTAGGGATACTTTTTTCAGTGCTGGTATGATTGAGATTAGGGTTTAGGTGTAGTGTTGTCGATGGTAAGGATAGGGTTAACTTTGGGTGTTGTTAAGGATACTCAGGGTCGGAGCTAAAATTAAGTTTTTATTTACGCTGCAGAAAGATCCCACCCTCCCATCACATCACCACCTCACATCACATCACATCCTTGGATTATGTCACATCATCACATCACTTCACGCTAACCTTAGCTAAATGTGCCACGCTTCCTGGCTCAATTTTATGATCTTAAAGTTTTTGAAAAGGTACTTTTTTAGTTTTGTTTTAGTAGCTACAGACTTACCTGAACAATAAAATAGAATGGGATTTCATTCCCCTTTTCATTTGAAAACTCTCCTCCTCTTCCCCTCCCCTCCTCCTTTCCTGCTCCTCTTCCCCTTCCCTCCCTTCCCTGCTCCTTCCTCCCCTCCCATCCTCGTATTTTCTGTCTTTTCTCTTTTTTTTCTCCAGACATTGTATTTCTACATTATACCGGACCAGTTTTGAAATCTCAATCTTCTTGCCTCAGCCTACCAACTGTGGGGTTTACCTGAATTTGGCTCAATTTTATGATCCAAAAGTTCTTCAAATGGCATTTTTTTAGTTCTTTTTTAGTAGCTAGAGACTTAGCTTTAGAATAAAACCATGTGATTTCATTCCCCTTTTCCTTTGAAAACTTTATTGTTGGGTCTTGTCCTTCTCATCTCTGCCTCCGCCTTCTCCTCCCCTCCCCCACCTCCTCCGCTTCCGCTTTCGCCCCTTCCTCCTCCCCTCCACTCCTCTGTTTTCTCCAGACATTTTATGTTTGAGGCCCATGTTAATATTCATTATTCAAACCCGTGTGGTTTAGAATGTGTCTCTTGACAGCCTTCAGCTATTGTGGGCGTTATTTGATCAGTGCTTGCTCATCATGGCTGATGGTGTGCTCCCTCTGTACACACATGTGAGTGTTCAGCCAGGGACCGAGTGCTGTGTATCTCTGTGTAAACTTGGACACCCCTTAATCATACATGACAAAAGAATGCCACCTACATCCAAGGATGCAGAACACTCTCTGGTAAGTCACGGAGTGGGTTGGGGTTAAGCTTTAGTTTAAGGAATTGGGTTGTTAGTTGTCTGGGGTTAGTGGTAGGTAGGTGTTTTCAGTTCTTAGAGCTACTGTTTTCAGGGTTGGTATGATTGAGATTAGTGTTCAGGTATAGGGTTGTCGATGTTAAGGATATGGGTAAGGCTGGGTGTTTTTAAGGATACTCAGGGTGTGAATTACAATTTTTAGTCATGCTTCAGAAAATTACAGTACATCCTCACATCACATCACATAACTTCACATCATCACATCACATTAAGATGTCATGTTTTATCATCTTGTCATATGATATGTCACACCCTCACTCATCACATCACACCATGTCATATCACATCCCATGATCACATCACGTCATACCATCACTTCATATCACCAGATTACGTCACATCATCACATCATGTCACCAAGTCACAGGACTCCATCACATCATCATGACATCACTTCTCATATCAAGTCACATCTTCACATAACACTATCACATCACATCCTCAAATCATGTCATATCATCACATCACACCATCATATCTTGTCACTTTACATCACATCACATCACATCACATCACATCACATCACATCACATCACCACATCCGGTCACTTCATATCATCACAACCCATGATATCATTCCACTTGTCACTTGAAAACTGCCTCTTTCCTCTCCGCTCCATCCTCCCCTCCCCTGCTTTCCCACTCTACCCTTCCTCTCCCCCTCTCCTCCTGCCTCTCCGCCTCTCTCTCCTCCTCTACTCTTTCCCCTCCTCCCCTCTCCTTCCTCCCTTCCTCTCCCATCTCCTCCCCCTCCTCCTCCTCCTCCATTCATCCTTCTCTTCCTCTTCTACATCTTCCCATCCTTCTATTTTGTATCTTTTCTCTTTCTTTTCTTTTTCCTCCAGATTGTATTTCCACACTAGGGCAGACCTGTTTTGAACTCTCAATCTTCCTGCCTCAGTCTACCAACTGTGGTGCTTACCTGAATTTGCCACCTTACCTGGCTCAATTTTAAGTAACAAGAGATTTACCTGTAGGACAAAGTAGAATGGGATTTCATTCCCCTTTTCATTTTAATACTTTATTCTCTCCTTTCCTCCTCTCCGCTTATGTCCCTGCCTCCTCCACCCCCTCCCCTCCTTCTCTTCTCTTTTTTTTTCTCCTCTGTTTTCTCCAGATATGTTTGCGGTACATGTTACTATTGATGATTCCAAACCCATGTGTTTTAGAATGTGTGCCAGGCCACTCCAATGGCATTCATCAGTTGTGGTGTTGTTTGATCTGAGTCCTTGCTCTACCACGCTTGATTGTGTGCTCGTGTTGTGCCTAACTTTGATAATGGAGATTTGAATAAATGGTCAGGTGTGCTTTCACTGTGTTCATGTACCTGCTTTGCCTACACATGCGAGGGTATGGGTGGGGAATCGAGTGCTTTGTGTCTCTAGGTGTGTAAACTTGGACACCCCTTAAGCACGTTTGAGAAAACAAGGCCAACTACCTCCACGGATGCAGAACATTGTCTGGTAAGTCACAGAATGCGTTGGAGTAGGGCTTTAGTTTAAGGAATTGGGTTGTTGTCTGGGGTTAGAGGTGGGGGTTTCATGGTTTACGGCTGTTTTCAGGATTGGTATGATTGAGAATAGGGTTCAGGTATAGGGTTGTCAATGTTCAGGATAGGGTTAAGGCAATGTCAAGGATACTTCGTTTGAATTCTAGTTTTTAGTTATGCTGTAGAAAAGTAGATTACATCCCCGCATTATGTCACATAATTACACCTCACATCACAGCACGTCATCACATCATCACTTCACATCACACCATCACTTCACATCACCATATCCCATCATATCACCAGATCACACCATATCACCAGATCAATTCACATCATGTCACATCATCACAACACATCACATCATTCCCCTTTTCACTTGAAAACTGCCTTTCTCCTCTCCGTTCCTTCCTTTCCTCTCCCTCTCCTCCCCCTCCTCTGCCTCCATTCCTCTTCCTCCCCTCACATTCTTCTTTTATATTTTTTCTCTTTTCTTTTTCCTCCAGACATTGTATTTCTACATAAGACCAGGCCAGTTTTGAACCCTTAATCTTCCATCCTCAGCCTATCAACGGTGGGGCTTACATGAATTTGCCAGCCTACCTGTATTCATTTTATGATCTAAAATGTTCTGAAAAGGTGCTTTTTTAGTTCTGTTTTAGTAGCAAGAGATTTACTTGTAGAGTAAAATAGAATTTGATTTCATTCCCCTTTTCATTTGAAAAGTTTGCTCTCTCCTCACCACCTCCTCCACCCCGGCCTCCTCCAGTTTTTCATCTCCGCTCCTTCTCTCTTTTTTGCAGACATTTTATGTTTCCGGTACATGTTAGCATTCATGATTCCAAATGAATGTGGTTTAGAATGTGTGCCAGGCCACTCTGATGGTCTTCAGTTGTTGTGTGGTTGTTTGATCATAGTCCTTGCCCTGCTGTGCTTGATGGTGTGCTCTGGCTGTGTCTAAGTTGGGGTGCCAATGGCGACTTGAAAAAGTGTTCAGCTGTGCTTTCACTGTGTTCATGGACCTGCTATGCCCACACGTGAGGATATGGGTAGGGGATGTAGTGCTGTGTATCTCTGTGTGTAATGTTGGACACACCTAAAGCATGCGTGACAAAAGAAGGCCACCTACCTCCAAGGATGCAGAGCACTGTCTGGTAAGTCACGGAGTGGGTTTGGTTGGGCTTTATTTTTAGGAATTGGGTTGTTAGGTGTCTGTGGTTAGAGTTCGGGGTTATGCTGCAGAAAAACAGATCATATCATGCCATCACATCGCCACATCATGGCGCATCCTCAAAGCACATCACATCATCAGATCACGCCACATCATCACATCAGGCCAACCTTATCTGAATGTGCTACCCTACCTGGTTCAATTTTTTGACCTAAAAGTTCCTTAAATAGCACTTTTTTTTGTTATGTTTTAGTATCTAGAGACACCTGAAGAATAAAATGGAATGGGATTTCAGTACCCTTTTCATATGAAAACTTTGTCTTCTTTAAGGTATTGGTTTTTTAGGTGTCTGGGTTTAATAGTTCTTAGAGCTACTGTTTTCAGGGTTATGGTTGAGATTAGGGTTTTGGTGTATGGTTGTCGATGTTAAGGATAGGGTTAAGTTGGGTGTTGTTTAGGATACTCAGGGTGTGAATTACAATTAAGTTTTTAGTTATGGTGCAGAAATACATCACATCAAGTCATCACCTCATGTCACATTATCATATCACATCACGCCAACCTTATCTGAATGTGCCACCCTACCTGACTCAATTTTATGATCTAAAAGTTCTTGAAAAGGCACTTTTTAATTTCCATTTTAGTAGCTACAGATTTAATTCCCCTTTTCATTTGAAAACTATTCTCTCTTCTTCTCCTTCTCTTCTCCTTTCCTTTTGTCCTCTCCTCTCCCCTCCCCTCTGTCTCTCCTCTCCTTCTCTTCTCTGTTTTCTCTCTTCTGTTTTCTCCAGACATTATATGTCTGAGGTACATGTTAGTTTGAATGATTCCAAACCCACATGTTTTAGAATGTGTGTCAGGCCACTCCCATGGCCTTCAGCAGTTATGGGGTTCCTTGATCAGAGTGCTTGACCTACTATGTTTGATCTTGTGCTCCCACTGCACTCAACTTTGGGTGACAATGGAGACCTGACTAAATTGTCAGCTGTGCTTTCACTGTGATCATGCAACTGCTATGCCTATAAATGTGAGGGTATGGGTGGGGGATCGAGTGCTGTGTATCTCTGTGTAAATTTGGGCACACCTTAAGCCTGCTTGACAAAAGAAGGCCACCTACGTCCAAGGATGCAGAATACTGTTAAGTCATGGTGTGTGTTGGGGTTGGGCTTTTTGTAATGAATTGGGTTGTTAGGTGTCTGTTGTTAGAGGTAGGGGTTTCAGGTCTTACAGTTACTTTTTTCAGGATTGGTATGATTGAGATTAGGGTTCAGGTGTAGGGCTGTTGATGTTAAGGATCGTGTTAAGGTTGGGTGTTTTTAAGGATATTCGTGAGTTATAATTTTTATTCATGTTGCAGTAAATTAGATCATATACGTCATGTCACATCACATTTCACAACCTGCAATCATCACTTCAACACACCTTTTCTCATCATACCTTGTCATTACAACACGTCACATCCTCACATAAAATATATCACATCATCTCATCACATCATCATTTCACGTCACATACATCATGTCACACCATTTCATTAGCTCACGTCACATCATCACATCAGATGACCAAGCCACAGGACTCCCTCACATCATATGACATCACATAACATCGTCATATAAAGTCACATCTTAACATCACACTATCACATCACATCCTCAAATCATGATACAACACAATACGTCACGTCTTCATAATACATCATATCTTGTCACCTCACATCACACCATCACATTAGATCACATCATATCCTCCATCATAATACATCATTCCCCTTGTCACTTGAAAACTGCTTCTGTCCTCTCTGCTCCCTCCTCCCCTCCCCTGCTCTCCCATTCTGCTCCCTTCCTCTCCCTGTCTCCTCTCTGTCCTTTCCCCCCTCCTCCCCTTTCCCCCTTCTCCATTTTTCCTCTTCCTCCTTTCCCATCCTTTTCTTTCCTATCTTCTCTTTATTTTCTTTTTCCTCCGTACGATCTATTTCTACATTAGACCGGGGCGGGGGGGGGGGGGTTTGAATTATCAATCTTCCTGCCTCTGCCTACCAACTGTGGAGCTTACCTGAATTTGCTACCCTACCTGGCTCAATTTGTGATTTAAACGTTCTTGAAAATGCACTTTTTTAGTTCTGTTTTAGTAGCAAGAGACTTACGTATAGAATAAAATAGAATGTGATTTCATTCTCATTTTTATTTGGAAAGTGTATTCTGTCCTCCGCCTCCAACTCCTTTTCCTCTTCCTCCCCACCGCTCCTTCTCTTTCTTTTCTCCAGACGTTTTATGCTTGTGGTACATGTTTGCATTCATGATTCCAAGTCCGTGTGGTTTACAATGTGTATCAGGCCAATCCGATGGCTATCAGCAGTTGTGGAGTTGTGGGGGTTGTTGATCAGAGTCCTTGACGTACAATGCCTGATGGTGTGCTCCTGCTGCGCCTAACTGTGGGGTGACAATGGAGACTTGAAAAAATGGTCAGCTGTGCTTTCACTGTGTTCATGCACCTGCTCTGCATACACATGTTAGGGTATGGGTGGGGGATTGAGTGCTATGTATCTGTGTGTAAACATGGAAACCCCTTAAGCATGTTTGAGAAAATAAGGCCACCTACCTCCAAGCATGCAGAAGACTGTTAAGCAATGGAGTAGGTTTGGCTTTAGTTTAAGTACTTGGGTTGTTAGTGTTTGGGGTAAGAGGTAACGGTTGGAGTTCTTAGGACTACTGTTTTCAGGGTTGGTATGATTGAGATTAGTGTTCAGGTGTAGGATTGTTGATATTAAGGATAGGGTCAAGGTTTGGTGTTAAGGATACTCAGGTGTGAATTGCAATTAAGTTTTTTTGGTTATGCTCCAGAAAGATCACATCATCTCATCAACTGACCACATAACATCCTCATATCACATCACATCCTTAGATCACGCCACATCATCACAGTACGCTAACCTCACCTGAATGTGCTACCCTACCTGGTTTAATTTTATGACCTAAAATTCTTGAAAAGGCACTTCTTTAGTTCTATTTTAGGAACAAGAGACCTATAGAATAAAATAGTATGGGATTTAATTCCCGTTTTCATTTGAAAACTTTATTCTCTTCACCTTCTCTTCTCCTGTCCTTTTATCCTATCCTCCCCTCCCCCTCTCCTCTCCTCTCATCTGTTTTGTCCAGACATTTTATATTTGACGTGCTTGTTAGTATTCATGATTCAAAACCTGTATGGTTCACAATGTTTGTCAGGCCACTTTGATGGCCTTCAGCTGTTATGGGGTTGCTTGATCAGAGTGCTTGACTTACCATGTTTGATGCTGTGCTCCCGCTGTACCTAATTTCGGCTGACAATGGAGATTTCAGTAAATGTTTAGCTGTGCTTTCACTGTGTTCATGTATCTGCTATGCCCACACATGTCAGGGTATGGGTTGGGGAATCAAGTGCTTTGTGTCTCTGTGTGTAAACTTGGACACTCCTTAAGCATGCTTGAGAGAACAAGGCCACCTACTCCAGGGATACAGAACACTGCCTAGTAAGTCATGGAGTGGGTTGGGGTTTTCTGGGTTTGTATGATTGAGATTAAGGTTCAGGTATGGGGTTGTCGATGTTACGGTTAGGGTTTAGGTTGTGTGTTATTAAGGATACTCGGTGGAATTACAATTTTTGGCTATGCTTTAGAAAATTAGATTGCATCCTCACATCACATCATCACATCACCACACAACGCACTGCTTCACAACACAATATCACATCATACAATTACACATGTCACATAATCACACCACATTATCACATCACACCATCACTTCACATAACTAGATCACGTCACATCAAGTCTCGTCACCAAGTCACAGGACTCAATCACATCATCATGACATCACATCACGTCATAACAAGTCACATCTTCACAACACATCCTTACATCACGTGACATCATAACACATCACATTCACTTTTTCACTTGAAAACTGCCTCTCTTCTGTCAGCTCTTTTCCTACCTTCCCTGCTCGCCTATTCCCCTCCATTCCTCTACCCCTCTCCTCCCCCTCCTCGGTTTGTCCTCCTCCCCCTGCCTTCCCATCCTTCTCTTTTCTGTCTTTTCTCTTTCCTCTAGATATTGTATTTCTACATTATACCAGGACTCTCAGTCTTCCTGTCTCATCCTACCAACTCTGGGGCTTACCTGAATTTGCCACCTTGCCTGGCTCAATTTTATTATCTAAAAGGTACTAAAAAGGCGCTTTTTTAGTTCTGTTGTAGTACCAAGACTTAATTAGAAGATTTAAATAGAATGGGATTTCATTCCCTATTTCATTTGAAAACTTTATTCTCTCCTCTCTTCTCTGCTGCCGCTCCCCCCTCATCTGCCCCTGCCTCCTTCACCCCCACCTCCTCCACTTCCTCCCCTCCCCTCTTTCTCTTGTCTTGTTTTCTCCAGACATTTTATGTTTGAGTTAAATGCTCATGGATTAGAGTGTGTGTCAAGCCACTACGATGGCCTTCAGCTGTTGTGAGGTTTTTTTTTTTTTTGCCAGTCCTGGGCCTTGGACTCAGGGCCTGAGCACTGTCCCTGGCTTCCTTTTTGCTCAAGGCTAGCACTCTGCCACTTGAGCCACAGCGCCACTTCTGGCCATTTTCTGTATATGTGGTGCTGGGGAATCGAACCCTTGGCCTCATGTATACGAGGCAAGCTCTCTCACAACTAGGCCATATCCCCAGCCCCTGTTGTGAGGTGTTTGATCAGAGTCCTTGATCTACAATATCTGATGGTGTGCCTAAGTTTGGGTGATAATGGAGACTTGAATAAACAGTCATTTTGTTTTCACTGTGTTCATGCACCTGCTCTGCGCACACACCTGAGGGTATGGGTGGGGGATCGAGTGCT
>NC_063185.1:0-40000 GCF_023159225.1 Perognathus longimembris pacificus
GAGGTCGACCTTGTAAAGATAAGGATTCAGGTCTGTCTGCTGTTTACCTTTGCTCCTGCGAGCACTGCCCTTCTCTCCACATTTATGTGTTTGTTTGTTTGTCTATCTAATCTTTGGGTTTTTATTTCTAATGAGGTCGACCAGTTGTCTATTTATTATTTTTTTTACTACGCATCAAGGTGCGCTGCTTGTCTTTGCTCCTGTGTGCTCGCGCACTCTCGCCTTTTCCACTTATTTTTATTTTTGATTTATTTTTATTTATTTTGTCAATTTAAAAAAATACGCATCGTGCTGTGCTGTTTGTGTTTGCTTGAGTGCATTCGCGCGCTCTCGCTTTCTCCACTTTACAATTTTTTCTGTTATTATTTATCTATTCCTGAGAGTTTATCTTATTTTTTATTTGTTTATTTAAATGAAGTCGACCAGTTGCCTGCCCTTCCTTCCATTATCCGTCACCGAGACAAACTGAACAAAGTTCTGAGGTCGACCTTGTGAAGATAAAGATTCAGGTCTGTCTGCTGTTTACCTTTGCTCCTGCACGCACTGCCCTTCTCTCCACATTTATGTGTTTGTTTGTTTGTCTATCTAATCTTTTGGGTTTTTATTTCTAATGAGGTCGACCAGTTGTCTATTTATTATTTTTTTTACTACGCATCAAGCTGCGCTGCTTGTCTTTGCTCCTGTGTGCTCGCGCACTCTCGCCTTTTCCACTTATTTTATTTTTGATTTATTTTTTATTTATTTTGTCAATTTAAAAAAAATACGCATCGTGCTGTGCTGTTTGTGTTTGCTTGAGTGCATTCGCGCGCTCTCGCTTTCTCCACTTTACAGTTTTTTTGTTATTATTTATCTATTCCTGAGAGTTTATCTTATTTTTATTTTTTTATTTAAATGAAGTCGACCAGTTGCCTGCCCTTCCTTCCATTATCCGTCACCGAGACAAACTGAACAAAGTTCTGAGGTCGACCTTGTAAAGATAAGGATTCAGGTCTGTCTGCTGTTTACCTTTGCTCCTGCGCGCACTGCCCTTCTCTCCACATTTATGTGTTTGTTTGTTTTTCTACCTAATATTTTGGGTTTTCCTGCCGGGCCAGCCGGCAGGGGGACAAGAATCCTGACTGAGGGGCGGCAGGGATACGGAAAAGGAAAAATAAGGCAAGAGAAAAAAGTCAAGAGACAAAGATGGGGTACGGGAGGTCTGCAGCCATAAGGTTGAACCTCAAGACTGCAGCAGCAGTTTATTCTTAACTTCCAGCTTATATGCAGTTTTGGAACCAGGAATAGCATAGGGTTGTTAAAATTCCAGAACACAAAGAGGCTTTGAAGTTTACAACATTTGATTACAGTAAACACAAGGTAACAAAGCAATTCCGGACAGTGGCTGTGAACAAATGTCCTTGCCTTTAGCATATCCTGGCGGTAACAGCACAGCCAGAGGTGATAACGAACCTAGCTGCAGGTTTTGGCTCCCGATGTCTGGCGACATCGGCACAGCCAGAGGTCAGGATGAGCTTAGCTGCTAGCTTGGCTCCCGACAATTCCCTCGTCTTTTTATTAAAAGAAGCGAACCCGCCTGTCTTAGGTGGGGTGAGTACCTCAGCCTGCCTTACCCGTCTTAGGGAACAACTTCAGAGCAGTGCTGAAGGCCCTGTCTTAGGTCGGTCTAGGCTGGCACTGCCTCATACCCGTCTCTGGCTGCGGCTCCTCTCGGGTGAAATTCGTTTACTTGGAGCTTGACCTTATGCAGCTGGCTGGCTAAACTCATGAAAGAGTTTTGCAATATGCGTACAATGCAAGGAAGACATAGGCAAGCCATCAGCAAAAGTATCCCTGGACCGAGCAATGTCATTAGCAGCCCCTTAACATTAGATAAGGAAGGGACATACTGTTGAAGTTGTTCAAACAGTTCTTTTGCTGTTTCTGCCACTTTAAAGTCCAAAGGCGGAGCCTGTTCTAGTCCGGCTATTTGTCTATGGAGTTGAAAGAGATCTAAGGACAAGTTATTATGGTGGCAAATACCATTTAGATGTGCTACAACTTGTTCCCAAGGATAGCTTGACCCATTATACTTATGGGGGGTCACACAAATAAAGTCAAACCCAGCATGACAGCGCACCCGTTGCAAAGTTTGTAAGGCACGAATTTGTTCTCCCAGAGACAACACAGATTCATACAATGCTTCTAATTTTTGTTCTACCTTATCATCAATCCTGCCTTGAAAGTGCAGGGCTTGCGTGGTATTATGAGCAAGCTGATTAACATGGTGAGCTGTCTGCACATTTTGTGTTAAAGCCACAGTAGCCGCTGCAGCAGAGGCAGCTAAGGAAATAAAGGCTAAAATTCCTGCTATTAATAGCCCTACAAATCGTCTAGGGCGCATAAGTTCTTTTAAATGTTTTAACACTTGAATATCTGTTTCTTCATACCAAGCTTCAGATAAGTTTACAGGAAGCATAACAAATGGTGGTTGCTTAATAATAATTACAGAATCAGTAAGACCACTATACAAGCAATTTGTAAAAGAACAGTTAGTGCAGGTAACATTGAAATACATGGCTCCTATAGAAATATTAAAAGGTCCATACATAATAGCATAAGGGGGTGTTACACAACTCATAATATTTTTTAAAGAAGTAGAAGTGGGCCAGGAGATATTATTCAGAGCAGCCACTAACATCCAGACATGGCGTTGAGGGCGTCCATTCATCCATCACAGACCTGGGTTGAACTTATTGGTGAGATTAGCTCCAGACCAGTCCATCAGCTGAGAATTAGTTCCTGAAATATTGGTTATAAAAGGGTGATCATGTCTATACTTTACAGGGTGCAGTTCTCCCGTGGATTCTACAATTTGAGAGGAGTTGATGCAGCGAGGTATCACGAAGGATGGGGTAGAATTGGCATGTACAGGAAACCCAGTAGGCAATGAAGTCATTTGTATATTATATACTTGACTATTATCAGGAATCCAAATTCTATAGTTTATGGATTGCATTACAGTACAGCCTGGAATATAACTGTTGGAGTCAGTTGTAAAGCATAAAGGGGTTCCAATGCCAGAAGCTGCAAAATCTCCCATCTTAACGTGCTGGACAAAAGGGTCTGGAGCTGTACCGTACGCTGATCTGTTGACATGGACAAACACCTCAGCTCCCTCCCAGGTCGCGGGGTGCACAATCGGTGGATCTGGCACGTAAGCCCAGTGGGTCAGCGCTTGTACCATTCTGATGAGTTTCCACAATGCGAACACAACGCTCAGGTAGCCAGCGGGCATGATTTTCATCCTGTGAAAAAACACAGACATGTCCTCGACCCCATGTCAGTACCGGATCGGGCCTGTGCCAAGCACTTGTTAAAGGATCTTTCCACTTAACTTGAGCAAAAGCTCTTTGCTCTCTCTTTTCCCAGAACCGCTGTGCTGCGGAGTGGCCATTGCAATCCAAATTTAAAAAATTTAGTATGAATAAAGTATGAGAAAGTATATTAACAGGAGAGAAGGGGTATAGTTTCCCCCCCTTTTAATTTAGAAATTTGGTGTTTTAACAAACCGTTGGCCCATTCGACAATTCCTTGACCATGAGGGTTAATGCCATTGGAGGGCACAGGCAGGAAGGTAGCACAGTTGGGACAAGTTTTTACAATTTGACGAGCTGCCTCATAAGTAATATGAAATTGCTGACGTAAGGCACGACTGTTTTGATGGTGGGCAGCATGTGATTGCTTTGCCAAGTCAATTTGAGAAAGAAAATTTGGGTAGCCTCATCTGTAATAGCATTGTCCTCACTTAATGGTAAGAAGAGGCAAAGTGAAGTAACTTGTTAGAGGGATAATGTTGTGAAATTGTGCCCACAAAATTGTCCCAGGCAGTGACCAGGAATCACAAAGACTATAAAGCCATTCTTGTTGCTGCAAAGTATAGGGGATATAAATAACCTGTGGATCTCATCCAAGATACTTACAAGATTCCACACGGCACATATGGACTAAGGTGGCTACCAATTCATAATAAGGAATTAATACTTTTGAAGGAGTAGCAGGCAAGGAAAACCACAAAAGGGGGTCCCTTCTGCCAAAGGACCGCTGTTGAACAATGAGGTGTAGTTAAAATATAAGCTTTCCAAGGGGCTGAGTAATCTATATAATTTATATGTTGGGAAGAAATGGCAGAATTTACTATGCTCAAGGCTTTTGCTGCTTCAGTTGTTATTTCTCTGGGAGATGTAGGGTCAGGGTCCCCCTTCAACAGACCAAACAGAAGGAAAATTTTGGCAAGTAGAAGAGAGAGAGCCCATGTTACAAAGCTTTGACGGAAGTTGGGGCTATTCTCCATGCCTTGAGGCAACACTAGCCAATGGTACCGTTTCATGGGTTCTTTAAAATTAGTAGAGGTGACAATAAATGCAAAGCGTTTGCAATCTTGAGGAGCAAGAAGTATGGTATAAAAACAATCTTTTAAGTCAATTATAATTTTGTATGTATTTTGAGGAATTGCCATAGGAGAGGGCAAGCCCGGTTGTAATGCCCCCATAAGTTCCATGGTGGCATTCACTCGCCGGAGATCCTGTAGGAGTCTCCATTTGCCAGATTTCTTTTTAACAACAAAAATAGGCGAATTCCATGGGGAAGTAGTAGGAGCAATGTGGCCCAAGTCCAGCTGTTCCTGCACCAGCTGTTGGGCAACAACAATCTTTCAATTGATAGGGGCCACTGATCCACCCACACCGGAGTGTCTGATAACCATGTGATAGGATCAGCATGAGGGACAGGACAAGCAGCAACCCCCGTTAAAAATATCCCAGCCCTGTCTAGGAGGTCGGGGCTGAGGTTGAATGGGTTCTCTAATTCCTTGTTGATGGCTTCCCAATCCTCTTGAAGGCAGTAGACCTTGACTTAGGAGTTGACGAGTGACTGCGTCACTAGGGCTAAACAAATAAACTCCCTTCTTTTCCATAATATCTCTGCCCCACAAATTTATGGGCAAATGATCTGGAAAGTCCCAAAATGCCCCTCACCATCTCTCCAGTTAAGGATGGCACTGCTTTGTTGGGTGTCTGTGGCATGGCCAATCCCCTACAAGGATGTAAGAGACGCAGTAAGAGGCCAGTTGGAAGGCCAATGTCTCTTGGCTATCACAGACACATCTGCTCCTGTATCTAGCAGACCTCGGAAGGGCTTTTCTTGTATATAAATTGTAAGCTCGGGCCTTTCCCAGTTTATGTTTTGACCCAAAATATGTCTGAGGACCCAAAACTCCTTTCTCACCTTTTAATAGATCAAATAAGGGTTTTAATTCAGCTGTGGACAATTTAAGATAAGGGCGAAGCCAATTAATATCTCCCATAAATTTTTGAAAATCATGCAAAATACGCAAATGAGAAGTCTTAACCTGTAATTTCTGACTAGTAAAATAATAAGGACCCAAAATATGACCAAGAGGGATTTTTATTTTTCTCTGCCTGGGCTGGCTTTGAACTATCCAAAGAGTCTTAGCCATAAAAGCCTTTTTATTTCCAATTAAACCAATAGGAGAACAAAAGGAGTAGAGTTTACCTGTAAGTTGCTAAAAATTGACCACCAAGTAGTTGCCAGAGTTTTGCTGTAACACTTAAAGAACGGCAGACTGAATGGGGTCCAAGTGTCATTAAATCTAGTCATATTATTTAACCTTACCTTACTGGCACGTGAAAGAGAAAACAAATGAATAACAATAAAAGTCTCAGCTTCAGTGGATCTGAAGTGGCTGTGTCTTCCATCCCAAATTAGCAGGCCAGCAGGAGAGATGGTTTGCATCTGGATAATTCTTTAGTAGAGTTCCCTGGATAGGCTGTCACATTTCCTGCTTGTTGCCTGTAAATTTCTACACAGACTGGTTAAGGGCATTCTTAAACAGATTTTAGAAGGCTTGGGCCTTTAACCATCTTTCTAGTCACAAAATCCACACAGATTGAAGGCTAACCAAGTCTGCTCTCTGTAGCAGTTTCTGAATCACAAACAACTCCCAGTTTGGGAGCCGACTGTGGAGGCAGCTTTTTGTAGCCATAGACTGCCACGGTCCACTCAGCTAGCACACATGTCAACCTGTATCCTATAAAGCAAAATGTTAATTTGGGGTCCGGAAAATTTAGGTTAATAGTCACACCTGTGCAGTTATTTCAAAATGACTCTGGTCCCTTGGTCTTAAAGAGTTTGAGAGCACCGCGAAAAAAGAGAAAAAAAAATGGAGAAGCAAAATCTTAAGTCTATACCAAAGAATTGTCAGGATTAGGTGTACACTTGACTCTTAGCATAGATAGACATAAAGAATAACACACTGGTTGTACATCATTGCACTTATATCACGTGCTGTATATTAAAACCTTTTGGAGTTTTTCTTAGACACATTTGTTTGCTCCCAAACATATCAGTTTAGGCTTAAAACCTGTTTTTTGTTTTGTTTTTAAGTTTTACCAACACACAGACATAGACATAGACACACATACACATACAGACAATGTGCACACGTTTTGGGGCGCGCTTAGAATTGTTCTTTAATTGGCCATGTAAGTTCTTTTGGAATTCCAGTGGCAAATGATATTATTTTGCCTATATTCTAGAACCACGTGGTTAGATAGTAAACAACAAAAAAAAATCTTTTCAGCAAACCAAAATTTTCAGATCATCTGAGAAGCCAAATTTTGAGAAACCAGTTTAGCTCACAAAGGGAGTATATGGGAGACAGGATATGAACACAGACAGTGAGCTCACAGTAAGACACCTTCATCTTCCAGCATTTGAATTGTAAGGCACCTTTGAAATGCAAGGCCACAGGACTCCAAGTCCCAGCCTCCAGGAATTTGGCATGCTTGTTACCTGGAGGATGGGCAGGCTTTCACTCCATCCAATCCTATTGTCTACCATGTGCTCAATGCTAGAGAAAGCTTATGATTTAGCCAAACAAGCAGAATTTAACTGAATCTCCAAAACTTAAACATCAATAACAAGAATAGAAAACCTTTCTTTGAGTCTTTTAAAGCAGATGTTAAACAAATATCAATACCCATCCTAGGTCACAGGCAGGCAGGCAGAGTTTAGAGGGAGACAGAAAAGGAGACAGAGAGAACTTCATCTGCCTGAGCACTCATAGAAGTTAGGTAAGTCCTGCAAAATATTCCAAATATATATGATTGGGCTCAAACTTGAGCAGCATTCCTGAAACAATTTAGACTTGACGAGCAACCAGCTGAGCTGAACTAGAGATCAGTTGTCTCCAAACACCCACAATTGCTGATCTCCTTGACCTAGCCCAGTGGATTTATGGCAAATGTAAGCTCCAGTCTAATGGTCACTCACCCTGGTTGGGGATTCAAATCTGTCCTGGTGGATGGAAATAGAGCGCTGGGTCAGGAGAAGTTACCTCGGTGGTGGTAGCATTTCTCTAGCCTCAGGTTCCTCCCCCCTGCTAGCAGCCTGCACCTAGGAGAGCTGTAAGTCTGCCAGGACTCCCTTTAAAGGAGTTTGTTGTTCTGGATGAAGCTGTGACAATAGAGCTATAACTGATTTTAACATAGTCTCAACATAGGTCAATCTATCTTTAATAGGTTTATTGAATAATTTCTCCTCAGAGTCTGAGCCATCTGAGTCTTCCTTAATGTCTAGCTCAGTGGGTTCAGGTCTTGTTAATTTTCTCAGCTCTTCCCAGGCAGCAGCATACGCTCCCAGAGCTGGGCAACACTCATCAGGTCCCTGTTCAGTTTCTCCAATCGACTGATCGAATTTAATCTATTCATGTCTAGGATCTAAGCAATCTCGGACCAGAAACCAAAGAATAATAGCATCCACTGAGGTTTTCTCAGGGCCAGTTGCATCATAATGTTCCCTTTTTTTTTTTTTTTTTCTTTCAATTTTCTAGCAAGTTATTGGTTCCTTCCTCCAGGAACTGGGGGCATGCTTCCTCAATAAAGTAAAAGAAACGTTCTAAGTTACTTTGGCCAACTTTCACTGCCCGGGCATTAAGCATGCCTTTGGGGCGTGCATGTATAGCATGCGGCTATTACCTTGTCCCATAATTTATTACTCCCGAAAATACACTCTCCTCCCGCTCTCCTTCCCAAGCATTCGGACGTCCTTACCTGAGCGGGGGTCACCTGCCGTCGATCCCAGGCCTTCAAGTCCCTGTTCCAGGCGCCAAACCTGCCGGGCCAGCCGGCAGGGGGACAAGAATCCTGACTGAGGGGCGGCAGGGATACGGAAAAGGAAAAATAAGGCAAGAGAAAAAAGACAAGAGACAAAGATGGGGTACGGGAGGTCTGCAGCCATAAGGTTGAACCTCAAGACTGCAGCAGCAGTTTATTCTTAACTTCCAGCTTATATGCAGTTTTGGAACCAGGGAATAGCATAGGGTTGTTAAAATTCCAGAACACAAAGAGGCTTTGAAGTTTACAACATTTGATTACAGTAAACACAAGGTAACAAAGCAATTTCGGACAGTGGCTGTGAACAAATGTCCTTGCCTTTAGCATATCCTGGCGGTAACAGCACAGCCAGAGGTGATAACGAACCTAGCTGCAGGTTTTGGCTCCCGATGTCTGGCGACATCGGCACAGCCAGAGGTCAGGATGAGCTTAGCTGCTAGCTTGGCTCCCGACAGGTTTTTATTTCTAATGAGGTCGACCAGTTGTCTATTTATTATTTTTTTTACTACGCATCAAGCTGCGCTGCTTGTCTTTGCTCCTGTGTGCTCGCGCACTCTCGCCTTTTCCACTTATTTTTATTTTTGATTTATTTTTGATTTATTTTGTCAATTTAAAAAAAAATACGCATCGTGCTGTGCTGTTTGTGTTTGCTTGAGTGCATTCGCGCGCTCTCGCTTTCTCCACTTTACAATTTTTTTGTTATTATTTATCTATTCCTGAGAGTTTATCTTATTTTTTATTTGTTTATTTAAATGAAGTCGACCAGTTGCCTGCCCTTCCTTCCATTATCCGTCACCGAGACAAACTGAACAAAGTTCTGAGGTCGACCTTGTAAAGATAAGGATTCAGGTCTGTCTGCTGTTTACCTTTGCTCCTGCGCGCACTGCCTTTCTCTCCACATTTATGTGTTTGTTTGTTTGTCTATCTAATCTTTTGGGTTTTTATTTCTAATGAGGTCGACCAGTTGTCTATTATTTTTTTTACTACGCATCAAGCTGCGCTGCTTGTCTTTGCTCCTGTGTGCTCGCGCACTCTCGCCTTTTCCACTTATTTTTATTTTGATTTATTTTTGATTTATTTTGTCAATTTTAAAAAAAGATACGCATCGTGCTGTGCTGTTTGTGTTTGCTTGAGTGCATTCGCGCGCTCTCGCTTTCTCCACTTTTCAATTTTTTTGTTATTATTTATCTATTCCTGAGAGTTTATCTTATTTTTTATTTGTTTATTTAAATGAAGTCGACCAGTTGCCTGCCCTTCCTTCCATTATCCGTCACCGAGACAAACTGAACAAAGTTCTGAGGTCGACCTTGTAAAGATAAGGATTCAGGTCTGTCTGCTGTTTACCTTTGCTCCTGCGCGCACTGCCTTTCTCTCCACATTTATGTGTTTGTTTGTTTGTCTATCTAATCTTTTGGGTTTTTATTTCTAATGAGGTCGACCAGTTGTCTATTTATTATTTTTTTTACTACGCATCAAGCTGCGCTGCTTGTCTTTGCTCCTGTGTGCTCGCGCACTCTCGCCTTTTCCACTTATTTTTATTTTTGATTTATTTTTGATTTATTTTGTCAATTTTAAAAAAAAATACGCATCGTGCTGTGCTGTTTATGTTTGCTTGAGTGCATTCGCGCGCTCTCGCTTTCTCCACTTTACAATTTTTTTGTTATTATTTATCTATTCTGAGAGTTTATCTTATTTTTTATTTGTTTATTTAAATGAAGTCGACCAGTTGCCTGCCCTTCCTTCAATATCCGTCACCGAGACAAACTGAACAAAGTTCTGAGGTCGACCTTGTAAAGATAAGGATTCAGGTCTGTCTGCTGTTTACCTTTGCTCCTGTGCGCACTGCCCTTCTCTCCACATTTATGTGTTTGTTTGTTTGTCTATCTAATCTTTTGGGTTTTTATTTCTAATGAGGTCGACCAGTTGTCTATTTATTATTTTTTTTACTACGCATCAAGCTGCGCTGCTTGTCTTTGCTCCTGTGTGCTCGCGCACTCTCGCCTTTTACACTTATTTTTATTATTGATTTATTTTTGATTTATTTTGTCAATTTTAAAAAAAATACGCATCGTGCTGTGCTGTTTGTGTTTGCTTGAGTGCATTCGCGCGCTCTCGCTTTCTCCCCTTTACAATTTTTTTCGTTATTATTTATCTATTCCTGAGAGTTTATCTTATTTTTTATTTGTTTATTTAAATGAAGTCGACCAGTTGCCTGCCCTTCCTTCCATTATCCGTCACCGAGACAAACTGAACAAAGTTCTGAGGTCGATCTTGTAAAGATAAGGATTCAGGTCTGTCTGCTGTTTACCTTTGCTCCTGCCCGCACTGCCCTTCTCTCCACATTTATGTGTTTGTTTGTTTGTCTATCTAATCTTTTGGGTTTTTATTTCTAATGAGGTCGACCAGTTGTCTATTTATTATTTTTTTTACTACGCATCAAGCTGCGCTGCTTGTCTTTGCTCCTGTGTGCTCGCGCACTCTCGACTTTTCCACTTATTTTTATTTTTGATTTATTTTTGATTTATTTTGTCAATTTGAAAAAAAAAATACGCATCGTGCTGTGCTGTTTGTGTTTGCTTGAGTGCATTCGCGCGCTCTCGCTTTCTCCACTTTACAATTTTTTTATTATTTATCGATTCCTGAGAGTTTATCTTATTTTTTATTTGTTTATTTAAATGAAGTCGACCAGTTGCCTGCCCTTCCTTCCATTATCCGTCACCGAGACAAACTGAACAAAGTTCTGAGGTCGACCTTGTAAAGATAAGGATTCAGGTCTGTCTGCTGTTTACCTTTGCTCCTGCGCGCACTGCCCTTCTCTCCACATTGATGTGTTTGTTTGTTTGTCTATCTAATCTTTTGGGTTTTTATTTCTAATGAGGTCGACCAGTTGTCTATTTATTATTTTTTTTACTACGCATCAAGCTGCGCTGCTTGTCTTTGCTCCTGTGTGCTCGCTCACTCTCGCCTTTTCCACTTATTTTCATTTTTGATTTATTTTTGATTTATTTTGTCAATTTGAAAAAAAAATTCGCATCGTGCTGTGCTGTTTGTGTTTGCTTGAGTGCACTCGCGCGCACTCGCTTTCTCCACTTTACAATTTTTTTGTTAATATTTATCTATTCCTGAGAGTTTATCTTATTTTTTATTTGTTTATTTAAATGAAGTCGACCAGTTGCCTGCCCTTCCTTCCATTATCCGTCACCGAGACAAACTGAACAAAGTTCTGAGGTCGACCTTGTAAAGATAAGGATTCAGGTCTATCTTCTGTTTACCTTTCCTCCTGCGCGCACTGCCCTTCTCTCCACATTTATGTGTTTGTTTGTTTGTCTATCTAATCTTTTGGGTTTTTATTTCTAAAGAGGTCGACCAGTTGTCTATTTATTATTTTTTTTACTACGCATCAAGCTGCGCTGCTTGTCTTTGCTCCTGTGTGCTCGCGCACTCTCGCCTTTTCCACTTATTTTTATTTTTGATTTATTTTTTATTTATTTTGTCAATTTTTTAAAAAAATACGCATCGTGCTGTGCTGTTTGTGTTTGCTTGAGTGCATTCGCGCGCTCTCGCATTCTCCACTTTACAATTTTTTTGTTATTATTTATCTATTCCTGAGAGTTTATCTTATTTTTATTTGTTTATTTAAATGAAGTCGACCAGTTGCCTGCCCTTCCTTCCATTATCCGTCACCGAGACAAACTGAACAAAGTTCTGAGGTCGACCTTGTAAAGATAAGGATTCAGGTCTGTCTGCTGTTTACCTTTGCTCCTGCGCGCACTGCCCTTCTCTCCACATTTATGTGTTTGTTTGTTTGTCTATCTAATCTTTTGGGTTTTTATTTCTAATGAAGTCGACCACTTGTCTATTTATTATTTTTTTTACTACTCATCAAGCTGCGCTGCTTGTCTTTGCTCCTGTGTGCTCGCGCACTCTCGCCTTTTCCACTTATTTTTATTTTTGATTTATTTTTGATTTATTTTGTCAATTTTAAATAAAAATACGCATCGTGCTGTGCTGTTTATGTTTGCTTGAGTGCATTCGCGCGCTCTCGCTTTCTCCACTTTACAATTTTTTTGTTATTATTTATCTATTCCTGAGAGTTTATCTTATTTTTTATTTGTTTATTTAAATGAAGTCGACCAGTTGCCTGCCCTTCCTTCAATATCCGTCACCGAGACAAACTGAACAAAGTTCTGAGGTCGACCTTGTAAAGATAAGGATTCAGGTCTGTCTGCTGTTTACCTTTGCTCCTGTGCGCACTGCCCTTCTCTCCACATTTATGTGTTTGTTTGTTTGTCTATCTAATCTTTTGGGTTTTTATTTCTAATGAGGTCGACCAGTTGTCTATTTATTATTTTTTTTACTACGCATCAAGCTGCGCTGCTTGTCTTTGCTCCTGTGTGCTCGCGCACTCTCGCCTTTTCCACTTATTTTTATTTTTAATTTATTTTTGATTTATTTTGTCAATTTAAAAAAAAAATACGCATCGTGCTGTGCTGTTTGTGTTTGCTTGAGTGCATTCGCCCGCTCTCGCTTTCTCCACTTTACAATTTTTTTTGTTATTATTTATCTATTCCTGAGAGTTTATCTTATTTTTTATTTGTTTATTTAAATGAAGTCGACCAGTTGCCTGCCCTTCCTTCCATTATCCGTCACCGAAACAAACTGAACAAAGTTCTGAGGTCGACCTTGTAAAGATAAGGATTCAGGTCTGTCTGCTGTTTACCTTTGCTCCTGCGCGCACTGCCCTTCTCTCCACATTTATGTGTTTGTTTGTTTGTCTATCTAATCTTTTGGGTTTTTATTTCTAATGAGGTCGACCACTTGTCTATTTATTATTTTTTTTACTACTCATCAAGCTGCGCTGCTTGTCTTTGCTCCTGTGTGCTCGCGCACTCTCGCCTTTTCCACTAATTTTTATTTTTGATTTATTTTTGATTTATTTTGTCAATTTAAAAAAAAAAATACTCATCGTGCTGTGCTGTTTGTGTTTGCTTGAGTGCATTCGCGCGCTCTCGCTTTCTCCACTTTACAATTTTTTTGTTATTATTTATCTATTCCTGAGAGTTTATCTTATTTTTTATTTGTTTATTTAAATGAAGTCGACCAGTTGCCTGCCCTTCCTTCCATTATCCGTCACCGAGACAAACTGAACAAAGTTCTGAGGTCGACCTTGTAAAGATAAGGATTCAGGTCTGTCTGCTGTTTACCTTTGCTCCTGCGCGCACTGCCCTTCTCTCCACATTTATGTGTTTGTTTGTTTGTCTATCTAATCTTTTGGTTTTTATTTCTAATGAGGTCGACCAGTTGTCTATTTACTATTTTTTTTACTACGCATCAAGCTGCGCTGCTTGTCTTTGCTCCTGTGTGCTCGCGCACTCTCGCCTTTTCCACTTATTTTTATTTTGATTTATTTTTGATTTATTTTGTCAATTTAAAAAAAAATACGGGGCTGGGGATATGGCCTAGTGGCAAGAGTGCCTGCCTCGGATACCCGAGGCCCTAGGTTCGATTCCCCAGCACCACATATACAGAAAATGGCCAAAAGCGGCGCTGTGGCTCAAGTGGCAGAGTGCTAGCCTTGAGCGGGAAGAAGCCAGGGACAGTGCTCAGGCCCTGAGTCCAAGGCCCAGGACTGGCCAAAAAAAAAAAAAAAAAAAAAAAAAAAAAAAAAAAAAAATACGCATCGTGCTGTGCTGTTTGTGTTTGCTTGAGTGCATTCGCGCGCTCTCGCTTTCTCCACTTTACAATTTTTTTTTATTATTTATCTATTCCTGAGAGTTTATCTTATTTTTTATTTGTTTATTTAAATGACGTCGACCAGTTGCCTGCCCTTCCTTCCATTATCCGTCACCGAGACAAACTGAACAAAGTTCTGAGGTCGACCTTGTAAAGATAAGGATTCAGGTCTGTCTGCTGTTTACCTTTGCTCCTGCGCGCACTGCCCTTCTCTCCACATTTATGGGTTTGTTTGTTTTTCTATCTAATCTTATGGGTTTTTATTTCTAATGAGGTCGACCAGTTGTCTATTTATTATTTTTTTTACTACGCATCAAGCTGCGCTGCTTGTCTTTGCTCCTGTGTGCTCGCGCACTCTCGCCTTTTCCACTTATTTTTATTTTTGATTTATTTTTGATTTATTTTGTCAATTTAAAAAAAAATACGCATCGTGCTGTGCTGTTTGTGTTTGCTTGAGTGCATTCGCGCGCTCTCGCTTTCTCCAGTTTACAATTTTTTTGTTATTATTTACCTGTTCCTGAGAGTTTATCTTATTTTTTATTTGTTTATTTAAATGAAGTCGACCAGTTGCCTGCCCTTCCTTCCATTATCCGTCACCGAGACTAACTGAACAAAGTTCTGAGGTCGACCTTGTAAAGGTAAGGATTCAGGTCTGTCTGCTGTTTATCTTTGCTCCTGCGCGCACTGCCCTTCTCTCCACATTTATGTGTTTGTTTGTTTGTCTATCTAATCTTTTGGGTTTTTATTTCTAATGAGGTCGACCAGTTGTCTATTTATTATTTTTTTTACTACGCATCAAGCTGCGCTGCTTGTCTTTGCTCCTGTGTGCTCGCGCACTCTCGCCTTTTCCACTTATTTTATTTTTGATTTATTTTTGATTTATTTTGTCAATTTTAAAAAAAAATACGCATCGTGCTGTGCTGTTTGTGTTTGCTTGAGTGCATTCGTGCGCTCTCGCATTCTCCACTTTACAATTTTTTTGTTATTATTTATCTATTCCTGAGAGTTTATCTTATTTTTTATTTGTTTATTTAAATGAAGTCGACCAGTTGCCTGCCCTTCCTTCCATTATCCGTCACCGAGACAAACTGAACAAAGTTCTGAGGTCGACCTTGTAAAGATAAGGATTCAGGTCTGTCTGCTGTTTACCTTTGCTCCTGCGCGCACTGCCCTTCTCTCCACATTTATGTGTTTGTTTGTTTGTCTATCTAATCTTTTGGGTTTTTATTTCTAATGAGGTCGACCACTTGTCTATTTATTATTTTTTTTACTACTCATCAAGCTGCGCTGCTTGTATTTGCTCGTGTGTGCTCGCGCACTCTCGCCTTTTCCACTTATTTTTATTTTTGATTTATTTTTGATTTATTTTGTCAATTTAAAAAAAAAATACGCATCGTGCTGTGCTGTTTGTGTTTGCTTGAGTGCATTCGCCCGCTCTCGCTTTCTCCACTTTACAATTTTTTTGTTATTATTTATCTATTCCTGAGAGTTTATCTTATTTTTTATTTGTTTATTTAAATGACGTCGACCAGTTGCCTGCCCTTCCTTCCATTATCCGTCACCGAGACAAACTGAACAAAGTTCTGAGGTCGACCTTGTAAAGATAAGGATTCAGGTCTGTCTGCTGTTTACCTTTGCTCCTGCCCGCACTGCCCTTCTCTCCACATTTATGTGTTTGTTTGTTTGTCTATCTAATCTTATGGGTTTTTATTTCTAATGAGGTCGACCAGTTGTCTATTTATTATTTTTTTTACTACGCATCAAGCTGCGCTGCTTGTCTTTGCTCCTGTGTGCTCGCGCACTCTCGCCTTTTCCACTTATTTTTATTTTTGATTTATTTTTGATTTATTTTGTCAATTTAAAAAAAAATACGCATCGTGCTGTGCTGTTTGTGTTTGCTTGAGTGCATTCGCGCGCTCTCGCTTTCTCCACTTTACAATTTTTTTGTTATTATTTACCTGTTCCTGAGAGTTTATCTTATTTTTTATTTGTTTATTTAAATGAAGTCGACCAGTTGCCTGCCCTTCCTTCCATTATCCGTCACCGAGACAAACTGAACAAAGTTCTGAGGTCGACCTTGTAAAGATAAGGATTCAGGTCTGTCTGCTGTTTACCTTTGCTCCTGCGCGCACTGCCCTTCTCTCCACATTTATGTGTTTGTTTGTTTGTCTATCTAATCTTTTGGGTTTTTATTTCTAATGAGGTCGACCAGTTGTCTATTTATTATTTTTTTTACTACGCATCAAGCTGCGCTGCTTGTCTTTGCTCCTGTGTGCTCGCGCACTCTCGCCTTTTCCACTTATTTTTATTTTTGATTTATTTTTGATTTATTTTGTCAATTTAAAAAAAAATACGCATCGTGCTGTGCTGTTTGTGTTTGCTTGAGTGCATTCGCGCGCTCTCGCTTTCTCCACTTTACAATTTTTTTGTTATTATTTACCTGTTCCTGAGAGTTTATCTTATTTTTTATTTGTTTATTTAAATGAAGTCGACCAGTTGCCTGCCCTTCCTTCCATTATCCGTCACCGAGACAAACTGAACAAAGTTCTGAGGTCGACCTTGTAAAGATAAGGATTCAGGTCTGTCTGCTGTTTACCTTTGCTCCTGCCCGCACTGCCCTTCTCTCCACATTTATTTATTTATTTATTTATTTATTTATTTATTTATCTATCTAATCTTTTGGTTTTTATTTCTAATGAGGTCGACCAGGTGCCAGCCCATTCACTGTCGCCGAGGAAAACTGAACAAAGTCCTGAGGTCGACCAGTTGTCAATTATTACTTTTTTTTTAATACGCATTATCCATCGCTGAGACAAACTGAACAAAGTTCTGAGGTCGACCAGTTGTACGTTTTTTTTTTGTTGTTGGTTTGTTTTGATTCCTTTACTAGCTCGTAATGATAAAGATTCAGGTCTGTCTGCTGTTTACCTTTGCTCCTGCGCGCACTGTCCTCCTCTCCACATTCATTCATTCATTCATTCATTCATTTATTTATCTAGCTAGAGCTATTCTTTTTGTTTTTATTTTTATTTCTAATGAGGTCGACCAGTTGGGTGGCATCCGAAACAATGTTTTCCTTTCATTGCCGAGCTAGCAGCTAAGATCATCCTGACCTCTGGCTGTGCTGTTATCACAAGGAATGAGGTAAGATTTGGCTTAATTGACAGCCAGCACTTACCAAGATGTTTTACTGTGTCCATAGGTGCCTGGTTTATGTTTACCATTCAGCCTTGTTTTATTGCCTCCTGTTATTTACCGACCTGAAAGCTTTCTTATTTTCTTAAACTTTGGTAACCCTATGCCTTTCCCAAACCGCATAAAAAGCTGGATGTTAAGAATAAACGTGGCTGCAGTCTTGAGTTTCAATCTCGAGATGCAGACCTCCCGTACCCCATCTTTGCCTCTTGTCTTGTCTTTTTTCTCTTGTCTTGTATTTTTCCTTTTCTTTATTCCTCGCCCCCCCCCCCCATTCAGGATTCCTTTTCACTGCCGGATGGCTCGGCAGGGGGTTGGGGGGGGGCGGTGGGCATACGTAGGTGGCGGGGCGGCGGCAGCGGCGGCGGCGGCGGCGGCGGCGGCGGCGGCCGCGACCTCTGGATCGGAGGAGGGGCGGGCGCGATGCGGCAGCGGGCACCTTGACTAACTCCTTCTTCACTCACACATTCACTGCCCCGCAACGACCGCCCCCCCCAATCCCCGCCACAGATTTTCTTTGTGGGAGAGGTGGGAGCACACATACATTTCAAGGAGATGTGCATGTGTGCGCCTGTGTGTGTGGTTACATACAGACAGCTCTGTTCTTTCCTGAACTGAGATGCTCCACTCCCTGACAAGCTGGTATTTTCCTGCGAAACTTAAAAAGAAGGGGGGGGAGGGGCGGGACTGATGACGCTGCACCTCCTAATAACATCTCTTTTATCTCCCAACCAACCCAGCAGGGAAGGATGGATGCAACACCCGACCAGGTAGAGATGCCTAAAGCCCTCAGCCCTCAACACTCAAGCAAAGCCAGCCGTGAATCCCATCCAGTGAGTGGGACTCCTCCTGCTGTCCCGGTCCCCGCGATCCGCGGTCCCCGGTCCCCGGTCCCCGGTCCCCTGCCCCTCCCCAACTTCACAGCCCTCCCCACCCCTCATAACAAAATAAAAGTTCTGCTTGAATCTCACTGCGTTTTGCTTGTTTGTATGACACTTCAAGGTTGAAAGGGGATTGGATTTCTGATGCTGGGTTTCTAAATTGGGCAGGGGGGAAGGGGGGGAAGGGAGGGTAGGGGAGGGGGCTAGGGCAGGGGGATGATTTTGGGGGGAGGCTGCGCGGGTGGGGGCGCGCTCGCGCCGGCTTGCGTATGTGTGTGCGTGCGTGCGTGCGTGCGTGCGTCTGTCTGTCTGTCTGTCTGTCTGTCTGTCTGTCTGTCTGTCTGTGGTCGGTGGGTCACTCGGTTACATTTAGGAACAATGTTCATTTGGTTTTTCACTACATAAAGTATCTTCTGTCTTTGGTACACCCTGTTTTTTCACTCATCTCTTCTGTGTCCTCCATCCAATAATCCCATCTTCACTGCCTGAGCAAGTTCACCGGCTATGATTTTCATTCATAATCCTCTTCCTTCTTTTGCTACATGAGGCAATGAACTTCCTTTCTGCCCAGTAATTGCTGATGTCTATTCAGTGCCCCTTGGCTTCACCTTGATTTATTTCCGATTCTTTCCTTTTTTTTTTTCTCTCTTTCTTTTTTCCTTTTGCCAGTCCTAAGACCCCAAACAGCTTGCGTGTGAGTCGGGGGGGGGGGGCCGAGCTAGGCAAAGTACATGGGATGTGTTTGTGTGGAAAGCCATCTGTGGTCGGTCGGTCGGTCGGTCGGTCCGTCCGTCCGTGCATCCGTGCGTCCGTTCGTCCGTCTGTCCACGCACAAGGGAAGGAACTCGGGGACGGACCGGACGCCATGCAACACGTAGGGCCAGCGGGGCACGGCGCTGAATGACTGACACCCGCCAAGCACACAGCCCACCGAGCACAAGAATTGATTATTTTCATTTTCTTGGATGATCACGTCATTCGCTGAAACGGCTGGCAGTGCAGCCGCCCGCCCTGGAAGAGAAGGCCATGTGGCCGTTTTTTCCACCGAGTCCTCGCTCGCTAGTAAAGCATCACCCCACGGGCTGAGTAGGAAGCCTGTGGTTCATTCATTCATTTCATGGGAGGAAACTGGTGTTCATAAGCCTGCCGGGCCAGCTGGCAGGGGAACAGAAATCCTGACTGAGGGGCGGCAGGGATATGGAAAAGGAAAAATAAGGCAAGAGAAAAAAGACAAGAGACAAAGATGGGGTACGGGAGGTCTGCAGCCGTGAGGTTGAACCTCAAGACTGCAGCAACAGTTTATTCTTAACTTCCAGCTTATATGCAGTTTTGGAACCAGGGAATAGCATAGGGTTGTTAAAATTCCAGAACACAAAGAGGCTTTGAAGTTTACAACATTTGATTACAGTAAACACAGGACAAGGTTGATTAACATAGGAATCTACTCCAGCGGACATAGCAAGGTGGGGACATAGCAAAGCAATTCCGGACAGTGGCTGTGAACAAATGTCCTTGCCTTTAGCATATCCTGGCGGTAACAGCACAGCCAGAGGTGATAACGAACCTAGCTGCAGGTTTTGGCTCCCGCGCTCCCGACATCTTGGTGGCATCGGCACAGCCAGAGGTCAGGATGAGCTTAGCTGCTAGCTCGGCTCCCGACAGTTCCCCCGTCTTTTTATTAAAAGAAGCGAACCCGCCTGTCTTAGGTGGGGTGAGTACCTCAGCCTGCCTTACCCGTCTTAGGGAACAACTTCAGAGCAGTGCTGAAGGCCCTGTCTTAGGTCGGTCTAGGCTGGCACTGCCTCATACCCGTCTCTGGCTGCGGTTCCTCTCAGGGGAAATTCATTTACTTGGAGCTTGACCTTATGCAGCTGGCTGGCTAAACTCATGAAAGAGATTTGCAATATGCGTACAATGCAAGGAAGACATAGGCAAGCCATCAGCAAAAGTATCCCTGGGCCGAGCAATGTCATTAGCAGCTCCTTAACGTTAGTTAAGGAAGGGACATACTGTTGAAGTTGTTCAAACAGTTCTTTTGCTGTTTCTGCCACTTTAAAGTCCAAAGGCGGAGCCTGTTCTAGTCCGGCTATTTGTCTATGGAGTTGAAAGAGATCTAAGGACAAGTTATTATGGTGCCAAATACCATTTAAATGTGCTACAACTTGTTCCCAAGGATAGCTTGACCCATTATACTTATGGGGGGTCACACAAATAAAGTCAAACCCAGCATGACAGCGCACCCGTTGCAAAGTTTGTAAGGCACGAATTTGTTCTCCCAGAGACAACACAGATTCATACAATGCTTCTAATTTTTGTTCTACCTTATCATCAATCCTGCCTTGAAAGTGCAGGGCTTGCGTGGTATTATGAGCAAGCTGATTAACATGGTGAGCTGTCTGCACATTTTGTGTTAAAGCCACAGTAGCCACTGCAGCAGAGGCAGCTAAGGAAATAAAGGCTAAAATTCCTGCTATTAATAGCCCTACAAATCGTCTAGGGCGCATAAGTTCTTTTAAATGTTTTAACACTTGAATACCTGTTTCTTTATACCAAGCTTCAGATAAGTTTACAGGAAGCATAACAAATGGTGGTTGCTTAATAATAATTACAGAATCAGTAAGACCACTATACAAGCAATTTGTAAAAGAACAGTTAGTGCAGGTAACATTGAAATACATGGCTCCTATAGAAATATTAAAAGGTCCATACATAATAGCATAAGGGGGTGTTACACGACTCATAATATTTTTTAAAAAGTAGAAGTGGGCCAGGAGATATTATTCAGAGCAGCCACTAACATCCAGACATGGCGTTGAGGGCGTCCATTCATCCACCACAGACCTGGGTTGAACTTGTTGGTAAGATTAGTTCCAGACCAGTCCATCAGCTGAGAATTAGTTCGCTGATCTGTTGACATGGACGAACACCTCAGCTCCCTCCCAGGTCGCAGGGTACACAATCGGTGGGTCTGGCACGTAAGCCCAGTGGGTCAGCCCTTGTACCGTTCCACAATGCAAACACAACGCTCAGGTAGCCAGCGGGCATCATTTTCATCCTGTGAAAAAACACAGACATGTCCTCGACCCCATGTCATTACCGGATCGGGCCTGTGCCAAGCACTTGTTAAAGGATCTCTCCACTTAACTTGGGCAAAAGCTCTTTGCTCTCTCTTTTCCCAGAACCGCTGTGCTGCGGAGTGGCCATAGCAATCCAAATTTAAAAAATTTAGTATGAATAAAGTATGAGAAAGTATATTAACAGGAGAGAAGGGGTATAGTTTCCCCCCCTTTCAATTTAGAAATTTGGTGTTTTAACAAACCGTTGGCCCATTCGACAATTCCTTGACCATGAGGGTTATAGGGAATTCTTGTAGAGTGAACAATTTGGTAAGATTTGCAAAAAGTTTGAAAAGCTCGTCCAACATATCCCGGACCATTATCAGTTTTAATTTGTTTAGGAAGTCCCATAGTAGCAAAGCAGCGTAAGGCATGGGAGATACAATGTTTGCCAGCTTCCCTGCTAAGAGGAGTAGCCATAATAAAATTAGAGTAAGTATCTATTGTAACATGGACAAAGCGGAGCCGTCCAAAAGAGAGGATGTGGGTAACATCCATTTGCAAAACATGATTAGCCACTAAGCCTCGGGGATAAATCCCATTGGAGGGCACAGGCAGGAAGGTAGCACAGTTGGGACAAGTTTTTACAATTTGACGAGCTGCCTCACGAGTAATATGAAATTGTTGACGTAAGGCACGACTGTTTTGATGGTGGGCAGCATGTGATTGCTTTGCCAAGTCAATTTGAGAAAGAAAAATTTGGGTAGCCTCATTTGTAATAGCATTGTCCTCACTTAATGGTGAGAAGAGGCAAAGTGAAGTAATTTGTTGGAGGGACAATGATGTGAAATTGTGCCCACAAAATTGGCCCAAGCAATGGCTCAGGAATCACAATGAGTATAAAGCCATTTTTGCTGTTGTAAAGTATAGGGGATATAAATAACCTGTGGATCTCGTCCAAGATACTTACAAGATTCCACACGGCACATATGGACTAAGGTGGCTACCAATTTATAATAAGGAATTAATATTTTTGAAGGAGTAGCAGGCAAGGAAAGCCACAAAAGGGGGTCCCTTCTGCCAAAGGACCGCTGTTGGAGAATGAGATATAGTTAAAATATAAGCTTCCCAAGAGGCTGAGTAATCTATATAATTTACATGTTGGGAAGAAATGGCAGAATTTACTATGCTCAAGGCTTTTGCTGCTTCAGTTGTCATTTCTCTGGGAGATGTAGGGTCAGGGTCCCCCTTCAACAGACCAAACAGAAGGAAAATTTTGGCAAGTAGAAGAGAGAGAGTCCATGTTACAAAGCTTTGACGCAAGTTGGGGCTATTCGCCATGCCTTGAGGCAACACTAGCCAATGGTACCGTTTCATGGGTTCTTTAAAATTAGTAGAGGGGACAATAAATGCAAAGCGTTTGCAATCTTGAGGAGCAAGAGGTATGGTATAAAAACAATCTTTTAAGTCAATTATAATTTTGTATGTATTTTGAGGAATTGCCATAGGAGAGGGCAAACCTGGTTGTAATGCCCCCATAAGTTCCATGGTGGCATTCACTCGCCGGAGATCCTGTAGGAGTCTCCATTTGCCAGATTTCTTTTTAACAACAAAAATAGGTGAATTCCATGGGGAAGTAGTAGGAGCAATGTGGCCCAAGTCCAGCTGTTCCTGCACCAGCTGTTGGGCAACAACAATCTTTTCAATTGATAGGGGCCACTGATCCACCCACACCGGAGTGTCTGATAACCATGTGATAGGATCGGCATGAGGGACAGGACGAGCAGCAACCCCCGTTAAAAATATCCCAGCCCTTGTCTAGGAGGTCGGGGCTGAGGTTGAATGGGTTCTCTAATACCTTGCTGATGACTTCCCAATCCTCCTGAGGGCAGTAGCCCTTGGCTTAGGAGTTGACGAGTGACTGCGTCACTAGGGCTAAACAAATAAACTCCCATCTTTTCCATAATATCTCTGCCCCACAAATTTATGGGCAAATGATCTGGAAAGTTCCAAAATGCCCCTCACCATCTCTCCAGTTAAGGATGGCACTGCTTTGTTGGGTGTCTGCGGCATGGCCAATCCCCTACAAGGATGTAAGAGACGCAGTAAGAGGCCAGTTGGAAGGCCAATGTCTCTTGGCTATCACAGACACATCTGCTCCTGTATCTAACAGACCTCGGAAGAGCTTTTCTTGTATATAAATTGTAAGCTCAGGCTTTCCCGTTTTATGTTTTGAACCCAAAATATGTCTGAGGACCCAAAACTCCTTTTTCCCCTTTTAATAGATCAAAAAAGGGTTTTAATTCAGCTGTGGACAATTTAAGATAAGGGCGAAGCCAATTAATATCTCCCAGAAATTTTTGAAAATCATGCAAAGTACGCAAATGAGAAGTCTTAACCTGTAATTTTTGACTAGTAAAATAATAAGGACCCAAAATATGACCAAGAGGGATTTTTATTTTTCTCTGCCTGGGCTGGCTTTGAACTATCCAAAGAGTCTTAGCCATAAAAGCCCTTTTTATTTCCAATTAGAGCAACAGGAGAACAAAAGGAGTAGAGTTTACCTGTAAGTTGCTAAGAATTGACCACCAAGTAGTTGCCAGAGTTTTGCTGTAACACTTAAAGAACGGCAGACTAAATGGGGTCCAAGTGTCATTAAATCTAGTCATATTATTTAACCTTACCTTGCTGGCACGTGAAAGAGAAAACAAATGAATAACAATAAGTCTCAGCTTCAGTGGATCTGAAGTGGCTGTGTCTTCCATCCCAAATTAGTAGGCCAGCAGGAGAGATGGTTTGCATCTGGATAATTCTTTAGTAGAGTTCCCTGGATAGGCTGTCACATTTCCTGCTTGTTGCCTGTAAATTTCTACACAGACTGGTTAAGGGCATTTTTAAACAGATTTTAGAAGGCTTGGGCCTTTTAACCATCTTTCTAGTCACAAAATCCACACAGATTGAAGGCTAACCAAGTCTGCTCTCTGTAGCAGCCAGGGCAGTTTCTAAGTCACAAACAACTCCCAGTTTGGAAGCCGACTGTGGAGGCAGCTTTCTGTAGCCATAGACTGCCACGGTCCACTCAGCTAGCACACATGTTAACCTGTATCCTATAAAGCAAAATGTTAATTTGGGGTCCGGAAAATTTAGGTTAATAGTCACACCTGTGCAGTTATTTCAAAATGACTCTGGTCCTTGATCTTAAAGAGTTTATGAAAGCACAACGAAAAAAGAGAAAAAAAATGGAGAAGCAAAATCTTAGTCTATACCAAAGAATTGTCAGGATTAGATGTACACTTGACTCTTAGCATAGATAGACATAAAGAATAACATACTGGTTGTACATCATTGCACTTATATCACGTGCTGTATATTAAAACCTTTTGGAGTTTTTCTTAGACACATTTGTTTGCTCCCAAACATATCAGTTTAGGCTTAAAACCTGTTTTTTGTTTTGTTTTTAAGTTTTACCAACACATAGACATAGACATAGACATAGACATAGACATAGACATACATACACATACAGACAATGTGCACACGTTTTGGGGCGCGCTTAGAATTGTTCTTTAATTGGCCATGTAAGTTTTTCTGGAATTCCAGTGGCAAATGATATTATTTTGCCTATATTCTAGAACCACGTGGTTAGATAGTAAACAAACAAACAAACAAAAAAAAACTTTTCAGCAAACCAAAATTTTCAGATCATCCGAGAAGCCACATTTTGAGAAACCAGTTTAGCTCACAAACGGAGTATATGGGAGACAGGGTATGAACACAGACAGTGAGCTCACACTAAGACACCTTCATCTTTCAGCATTTGAATTGTAAGGCACCTTTGAAATGCAAGGCCACAGGACTCCAAGTCTCTGCCCAGCCTCCAGGAATTTGGCATGCTTGTCACCTGGGGGATGGGCAGGCTTTCACTCCAACCAGTCCTATTGTCTACCATGTGCTCAATGCTAGAGAAAGCTTATGATTTAGCCAAACAAGCAGAATTTAACTGAATCTCCAAAACTTAACCATCAAAAACAAGAATAGAAAACCTTTCTTTGAGTCTTTTAAAGCAGATGTTAAACAAATATCCATACCCATCCTATGTCACAGGCAGGCAGGCAGAGTTTATAGGGAGGCAGAAAAAGAGACAGAGAGAACTTCATCTGCCTGAGCGCTCATAGAAGTTAGGTAAGTCCTGCAAAATATTCCAAATATATATGATTGGGCTCAAACTTGAGCAGCTTTCCTGAAACAATTTAGACTTGAGGAGCAACCAGCTGAGCTGAACTAGAGATCAGTTGTCTCCAAACACCCACAATTGCTGATCTCCTTGACCTAGCCCAGTGGATTTATGGAAAATGTAAGCTCCAGGCTAATGGTCACTCACCCTGGTTGGGGTTTCAAATCTGTCCTGGTGGATGGAAATAGAGCACTCGGTCAGGACAAGTTACCTCGGTGGTGTTAGCATTTCCCTAGCCTCAGGTCCCTTCCCCCTGCTAGCAGCCTGCACCTAGGAGAGCTGTAAGTCTGCCAGGACTCCCTTTAAAGGAGTTTGTTGTTCTGGATGAAGCTGTGACAATAGAGCTATAACTGATTTTAACATAGTCTCAACATAGGTCAATCTATCTTTAATAGGCTTATTGAATAATTTCTCCTCAGAGTCTGAGCCATCTGAGTCTTCCTTAATGTCTAGCTCAGTGGGTTCAGGTCTTGTTAATTTTCTCAGCTCTTCCCAGGCAGCAGCATACGCTCCCAGAGCTGGGCAACACTCATCAGGTCCCTGTTCAGTTTCTCCAATCGACTGATCGAATTTAATCTGTTCATGTCTAAGATCTAAGCAATCTCAGACCAGATACCAAAGAATAATAGCATCCACTGAGGTTTTCTCAGGGCCAGTTGCATCATAATGTTCACTTTTTTTTTTTTTTTTCAATTTTCTAGCAAGTTTCTAAGTTATTGGTTCCTTCCTCCAGGAACTGGGGGCATGCTTTCTCAATAAAATAAAAGAAACGTTCTAAGTTACTTTGGCCAACTTTCACTGCCCGGGCATTAAGCATGCCTTTGGGGGCCTGCATGTATAGCATGCGGCTATTACCTTGTCCCATAATTTATTACTCCCGAAAATACACTCTCCTCCCGCTCTCCTTCCCAAGCATTCGGACGTCCTTACCTGAGCGGGGGTCACCTGCCGTCGGTCCCAGGCCTTCAAGTCCCTGTTCCAGGCGCCAAACCTGCCGGGCCAGCTGGCAGGGGAACAGAAATCCTGACTGAGGGGCGGCAGGGATATGGAAAAGGAAAAATAAGGCAAGAGAAAAAAGACAAGAGACAAAGATGGGGTACGGGAGGTCTGCAGCCGTGAGGTTGAACCTCAAGACTGCAGCAACAGTTTATTCTTAACTTCCAGCTTATATGCAGTTTTGGAACCAGGGAATAGCATAGGGTTGTTAAAATTCCAGAACACAAAGAGGCTTTGAAGTTTACAACATTTGATTACAGTAAACACAGGACAAGGTTGATTAACATAGGAATCTACTCCAGCGGACATAGCAAGGTGGGGACATAGCAAAGCAATTCCGGACAGTGGCTGTGAACAAATGTCCTTGCCTTTAGCATATCCTGGCGGTAACAGCACAGCCAGAGGTGATAACGAACCTAGCTGCAGGTTTTGGCTCCCGCGCTCCCGACATCTTGGCGGCATCGGCACAGCCAGAGGTCAGGATGAGCTTAGCTGCTAGCTCGGCTCCCGACACACAAACACTGTAGTTACAGAAAGCGGACACTAGATGGCGCGCGCTCACCGTCGTACCATTGCACGGGTGGGGTGGGAGGGAGGGGAAGCAAGCCGGCGGGCGGGGACGGAGCGAGCTAGGGAGCGAGAGAGCAAGGGAGCAAGTGAAGCGACAGCTCTCTCTGCGATTTCGCTAGCCCCGGAACGTGGCCGAACCGAGTTCTTCTTTGCCTGCCTTCCTGCCCACCCGCCTGGAGCCATCGGTGCTGCTGTACAGTACTGTGATGATCCCTGAGCTTGTGACAACCCTTGCATCACACGCTGCTAATTCAAGTCTGTCTGAGCAAATTGTTTTCAGTCCCACACCTTTTTTTCAGTCCTGGGTCTTGGACTAAAGGATGGAACACTGGCGGCTGCTGCTGCTGCTGCTGCTGCTGCTGCTGCTGCTGCTGCTGCTCTTGTTAATTTTTTCTTTTCCTTTTTCTTTAGCTCAAGGCTACCTCTTGAGCCAGAACTCCACTCCACTTCCCCCTTTTTTCTGTTTATGTTGTGCTAAGGATTCTAACCGACAGCTTCTCCTTCCTTCCTTCCTTCCTTCCTTCCTTCCTTCCTTCCTTCCTTCCTTCCTTCCTCTCTCTCTCTCTCTCTCTCTCTCTCTCTCTCTCTCTCTCTCTCTCTCGCAGCTGGCATCCATTTTGCTCACGAGCATTAATATTCAAAACAGAGAAGCAAGGCCTTAAATTGACTCTACATTTTCTTTAGCTCATGTGGGCATGAATACAGTGTGTGTGTGTGTGTGTGTGTGTGTGTGTGTGTGTGTGTGTGTGTTACTAAGGAATCCAACCCAGGGCCTCAGGCATGATAACCAAGCCCCAGGCTATCTGGCTTCACTTCTCACTCAAACAATACAGTTCTATTAAAGAATGCAGGGGGTGGGGGGCTGGGAATGTGGCTTAATGGTAAAGTGCTTGCTTATCTAACCTACCTGAGGCCCTGGTCCTAGGCCTCAGTAACACATAAACAGAATTGGCACTGTGGCTCAAGTGGTAGATGGTTATCCTTGAGCCAAAGCAGCTCAGGGACAGTGCCCAGGCCCTGAGTTCAAGCCCCAGGAATGGCAAAAATAAATCAATAAAGTAGGTAGGTAGATAAATAAATAAATATAATTAATGTGGAGTAGCTCCTGTTTCTCACTCACAGTCTCTGTCTGTCTGTCTCTATCTCTGTCTCTGTCTCTGTCTGTCTGTCTCTCTCTCTCTCTCTCTCTATCTGCCTACTTACCTCCTTTCCTCCCTCCCTTTTCATCCTCTCTTCGAAGGGTGGAATGAAGAGTTAAAGTAAACCCCATTTTCAGGCAGCCCCCGTTTTGTTGTCTGCTTAAACTATGAGCAAACCCAGGGCACGCTTATTAGGGCCTACCCGGTCAAGAACTCCAACCGCCTGGGAATGCTTAACTCTAACCGCCACAAGAATGCATCGCGAGCCCTGAGCCCTAATCGTGCTTGCTTGAACACCTGACTGCTGTAACTTTGTTTTTTGCCTTTATAAGCCCTGTGCAATTGCAGCTCCTGGCTTCCTCCTAACCTCCGCTATGTCGGAGGGGGGGGGGTGTCGGGTAAGATGAGGCCCGAGCCGCCACGCCACCCACTTGAATAAAGTCTTGCCTTGCTTTTGCATTCATTTCGGAACTTCTGAGTCTCGGTGGCCTTCTTGGTGGTCTCGCGACTCGGCATAACATTTGGGGTTTCGTCTGGGATAGCCCCAGAGTCCCTTCTTCCTAAGTTTTTATCTCCACCAGGTTACCAGATCTCAGAAAAGAGAGAGAGAGAGAGAGAGAGAGAGAGAGAGAGAGAGAGAGAGAGAGAGAGAGAAGAAAAGAAAAGAGAAAAAAGACACAGAGATTCATGGGGTTATACAAGTCAGGGCTCAAACTACAGAGAAAGAAAAGGTGAGAGATAGAGAGCTCTGGGATACGGGGGTGGGGGATTGGGGGGCTTGGAGTCTTAGGAAGGAAAAGAAAAGAGGAGAAATAAAAGCACAAGCTAAAGGAGGTAATTTTTTAGTTGATGCCTACACTCAAACCAGGCCACTGCGACCACTTCATGGTGGGATTGGAAAGGGGGGCTTTGGCTCCTTGGAGAAGTAATCTCGACCTGTTTTATGAAGCTGCTCTGGACACGCACGCACAGTGGAACGCCAAAACAAGATATACATCCTCTTAGGGGAGAAACAGACAGGGAGGCGCACAGTGCTTAAGGGCTACCTGCAGAAAGGAAAGCCAAACCCTGAAAAGACAAGGAGAAAAAAGAAACAAAGTAACTATGTAGCTTGAGCTTCTAACAGGATTTAAAAGATGACCCTGTGGGTGCTTTCCATTCATGGTTGTACCTATGGGTGGGCTTTGACATTGTGTGTGTGTGTATGTGTGTGTGTGTGTGTGTGTGTGTGTGTGTGTGTGTGTTTAAACAGTTGTTGGTAGTATAAGCACCAGCCCAGAAACCATATGGACACACAGTCTTGTGGAAGAAAGAAACATTTTAAAATGTTTAAGTCAGGGGGCTAGTGATACAGTATCAGGGAGGCTGAAGGCAGAAGGGGCTGGGAAAGGCAAGTCTTATGTTGTTACAGCTGGGCACTGGACATACCAGACATCTGGGACAGGACATTCTTCAGATGATTTATAGCCAGCTTTTTTTTTGGGGGGGGGGCGGCATCCTCTCTCTGACACATAGGCTCGGACTATACCTTCTGTAGCTACTACCTAAACATTAGAAATACAGCTCTGGGACGGGGAATTGGCATCCTGACTGTGACAGAAATAGGTCGCTGATGCTTTTAGGGTTGGGGGTATGTGTGTTGCAGGTGGGAATGGGCGACTGTGAAAACATTGTAGGTCTTGGCACTTAGGTGGGACGCTACTTTTTGTATCTGGGCACTAGAAATAGCCGAGGGACCGGGGCAGAACATGCTTGCCGTGCAACAACAGGTTGGGTGGGAACCGGTGACTGTCACCGGGCGGGCCTGGTTTGTGGGTCACCCAAGAGGAAGGCAGGCTGTCTGCCTAAAACGAGGGTGATTATGCTAACAGGTAGCAGGACTGAAAGGCAAACAAAATAGGTGGATGTGTCTGTGCCTTCACTGGAGTCACTCACCCATTCATTCATTCACTAGGAAGGTGTCTTGTCTCTGAATTCCTGGTGGTTCTTTCTGGGAATGGAACACAGCACCCCCTCCCCACCACACACATCTCATAGGTGGGGCCTAGGCCTGCTCACCCCATGCCTAGGACTCTTCGTTAATATTTTCTTAAAACCGTTTTATTTAGTTAGTGGCCATTGAATTCAGGGCCTCAACTGCGGCCTGCCAGGCGTTTTTTCTTCCTTCCTTCCTTCCTTCCTTCCTTCCTTCCTTCCTTCCTTCCTTCCTTCCTTCCTTCCTTCCCTCCCTCCTCCTCCTCCTCCTCCTCCTCCTCCTCCTCCTCCTCCTCCTCCTCCTCCTCCTCCTCCTCCTCCTCCTCCTCCTCCTCCTCCTCTTCTTCTTCTTCTTCTTCTTCTTCTTCTTCTTCTTCTTCTCCTTCGTCCCCACCCCCCCCCAGCCCCTTTCCCTTTTCCCTTTTCCCTTTTCCCTTTTCCCTTTTCCCTTTTATCAGCAGGGCTGTTAAGCCGTTGCCATGGGAACATTTACAAGACAAAGGAAAGTGGCCTAGAGTTCCAGGAGGAGCGGATTGCTCGGCTAGCCTTTGGCCCACCCCCACCCCGAGTTTACACAGAGCAGAGCTCTCTGGCCTGGCCGGGTGGGGCGGGGCGGCACAGCCCTCAGCACTTCTAACTTTGTAACACACACACACACACACACACACACACACGTGCACGCCACAGGGAAATGGCTCACCCTTCCCTCTGTGTTTATGAAATTGGCCTCTTTGGTCCTAAAGTCAGCCTTTTCTGGTATTTTCCTTTCTGCCGGGCTCACCTCCCTCACCTCTCTCCCCCGCCACCCCCTGTGGCAGCAAACGACTGACTTCCTCCTAGCTGAAACTTGTCAGACTGCTGCTACCACCCGCCCCCTGCCGGTGGAGTGTCGCTCCGGGCACAGAATGGGGGTGGCTGGCATGCCCGGACTCTGCCCTAGGCCCCTCCATCACTGTGAGTGTGTGATGTCCTGTGGCTGATTTCTCTGGAGTGAGGAGAGAGAAGGGGAAGGGGGGAAGGAGGTCAAGGGCCTTGTCTTGTGTTCTCTCCATCTTCTTGCCCAGGTCAGGCCAGGGCCTGCCTGTGCCTCTGCCTCTGCCCCTGCCCCTGCCCCTGCCCCTGCCCCTGCCCCTGCCCCTGCCCCTGCCCCTGCCTCTCCCTCTACCCTTCCCTCCAAAGGAATGACAGGAGAAACATCTGTGTTTGTTAGAAACGTGGCGCAGGAATCAAAGAATATCCAGTCACTCTTGGTATGGGGCCCTAAGATGCCTCTGGGGCCTAGGTGGTCTCCCTGAGCTTTTTTTCCCCTGGAGACTAGGGTTCTACCAGCTGAGCTACAGCTCCACTCCTGGATTTTGGGCATTTTTTTTTTTTAAGAAGGACATCATATTTTATTCCATCTACTCCTGTATGTATGTATGTATGCATTTCCACAACAAACATTTGTGGGTTACTCATGTCACTTTAGCTTTAGAAGGTCTACTGGGTGAAGATGAACCAAACTTTCTATCCCCGATTTTCCTATTTTGCCTCCTTCGTAGGTTAATCGCAGTTCGGTGCATTAGTAAAGTTTAATGTCCTCTGTGTGCAGATTTATAAATGAACGTGTGTTAATGAGAAGGTACTTTGCGTCGCTTTCTTGCTTTAATGCTGCCACGGCAGAAGTGGCTTACGGTCCTTCGCTGCCCCTCGGATAACTCTAGTTTAGAAATACACAGATAACTTGGCACGGGCTCGGGTATACTTTTAAGGAAGTATATACTTTTAAGGGAAACCTATTCCTTAGGAATAATTTCTCCTCCGTGTCGTGTTTAGAAAGAAAAAACAAGACTGATTCTACGTGAATTTCCTACTTGTTTACTGTGTATGATTTTGGTACGCTACATATTGTCTATATGCCTACCTGGTCTAGGGAAGGGAAAGAAAAATGAGGGTGTGAGATATCACGAGAAATGAAATGTAGTCACTGCCTTACTATGTTACTGCACCCCCTTTGCATGACAACTTGTAGATAAAATTTAATTAAAAAAAAAAAAAAGGCTGATAATAGTGACAGAATCTTACAGGGGGCGGGAATGTGCCTCAGCAGTAGTAGAGGGCCTTCTTAGCATGCATGAAGCCCCCGGGTTCCATTCCTCAGTACCACACACACAGAGAAAAAATAATAATAAAAGGCCAGAAGTGTCACTGTGGCTCAAGTGCTATAGAATGCTAGCACAGGGAAGCTCGGGGACAGTGCCCAGGACCTGAGTCCAAGTCCCAGAAGGCACAAAAGAGTGGGTTGCAGTTACAAGGAGAGTAGATTCCCCAGAACCACCCAGTACATTTCTTTTGGGACAGTGTCACTCCTTCCCTGGCTCTCTCACAGGCCTTTCCCTCCTGTCTTCACCCACAAGTTGTGTAATGCATTTCCAATACACTGCGTAGAGAGTACCTCCTTAGCATTTGTTCACCCTTAGTCCCTCCACTTCTGTGCCCCTCCCAGACACGGATAAAGGAACAAAACAAAACTAAACTAAACTCAACAGGACAGACAAACATGACCACAGCAACAAAGGAGAAAGGGAAAAGACCTCTCGTGATCATGGGGGTCAGAGGCATCTAGGCACTGAGCTGCGGTGAGGTCCTGCGTGCGTGCGTGCCTGTGCCATCCCCCGCAGCAGGCCTCCTCCATCGGGTAGGATTCTTCGGGTGGTGAAGAGACACCTCCACGGAGGAACTGACTGTGGGCCCCGAGGAGGGAAGACTGACGGTCAGCTCATTCACGTGTCCAGCTGGGAAAGTGGTTTTGATATTTTTGCTTGTTCCTTTGGTTGGTTTCGGGTCCCCCTCCTCCCCCATGCTGTGAAGTGAGTGAGTGAAAAATCAATCGGCGCCTTTCTCCCCACTCGCACCCCGGGGCCGTTCCGATGCCTGTTTTCTCTTGATTGTTCTTGGGTCGGCCGTTGTCCCTTTTCCTGGGGCGCCACCTAACGGACAATGTGCGGAACGGCGGGCTGATGGCCAAGAATGGTGACGGGAGACTCTCGCGAGAGTAGTGACGTGGCAGCACCGGCTCTCTTCTGCTGTTTTGTTTAAAGGGAAACAACATCAGCGAACAGGGAAACTTTCTTGGAGTCGGGGGTCCAGTGTCCCGTACCTGTAATCTGATCCTATCTACTCGGAGAGGGAGAGAGAGGGATGGAGGCAGGGAGGCACGGGCGTGGGGCGGAGGGACGGAGGGACAGACGGTTTCCTATCACACTTTCAAGGAAAGGGGTCTGTCTGGGTGAGGTGTCCGATGGCTAAATGGCGCCTTTATATTTACAAGGAGGGTTCCCCCCCCCCCTTAAACTGGTTCCGTAGTTCTATGATCTCAAGGTATTGCAAAGAGGGCTTAACATCTCATAAGTGCAGTAATCAGTACATTTCCTTAGTGTTCTCCCTCCCTCCCTCCCTCCCGTATTCCCCTCCTTTCTTTTCTCCTACCCCTTCTACCCCTTCTTTTGCTTGCTCCCCCGGCTCCCGCCTCCCATCCCTGCTCACAAACTGCACAGGTAACTTTCCATACGGTGCTTGCCATGTACCACGGATGCATTTGTTCACCCTACTTTGCTCAATTTCTGCGCCCCTACCCTTGTCCCAGTTAAAAAGGAAAAGACAGACTCAAAGCTCGACGCAACGCCGCCCCGCCGCTGCCAGAAATGCCAACAGAAAACCCAGGGTCCGACGTCCCTGTCATTCCTTTGGATAACACGTCCTATGTGCAGTATCGTGAATGTTCACAGGAGTTACACCTTCTGACAGACTGTGATTGTCTAGAGTCTTGTATAGGTTAGAGTTTTGATCTAGCATGCTCGTATGAGAGAAAATGCACACGCGCCCTCGTCTGTTTGTCTGCTGTCTGTATTTCTGAGTTTGGGCTTCCCTTGCTTGGTCTAGGTTCTGTCTGTCTGTCTGTCTGTCTGTCTGTCTGTCTGTCTGTCTCTGTCTCTCTCTCTCTCTCTCTCACACACACACACACACACACACACACACACACACACACACCCATCCATCCATCCGTCCGTCCATTTCCCTGCAAATGGCCTAATTTTTGTTCTTTTGCTAACTGAACGAGTGAACTTCTAACTGAACGAGTGAACTTCCCTTGTGGATAGGCGCACAGACTCACAGGCGCACAGGCGCTCTACCTGTTTTTGATGGACTGGGGTGTTTGGCATGCCCCAGGCTCTGACACTATACCCCTCCTGCGATGCGGACCCCCCCCCCCCGCCCCTGCAACCCTGCGTTTCTGCATACGTCCCTTTGTGGACCCCAAATAAAGGCCACCGGGACTGTGCTATCTAGCAATCCATCCTTCACCCCAGCGACATAGGAACCCCTCCCTCCCCCTCCACTCTGCTTGGGCGGGTTTGTGTGGTGTGTGCGTTTCTCCTGGATTTCCACTCACTCCCCGCTGCCCCCCTCCAAAGGCACGGCACGTGAGTGGCAATGCAGTTGACAAGTGTCATACTGCCCACCGACCCCGCCGCTTACTCGTGTGTGCACAACTGCTGCGGAAACTCCAGCCGCCGCCGCCGCCGCCGCCGCCGCCACGCACCGCGCGTCCCCGGAGGCTTTGTGGACCAACTCCACCGTACCACCAGTGCTGCCGGGAATCGAACCTGTCAGGGTCTTCTTACTTGGCTGGCAGGGCGGGCTGGCAGCGCTTTCATTTGAGCCGTGCCTCCATCCTGAAACATATGCCTGTATGATTTCAATTCATTGCCCCTTGCCCCGAATCCTGCTACAGAGGAGCCGATTAGAAAAGCCTAGCTGTCCGGACCGAAGTCGGAGCACATGGAGGAGAGGTTGGGCAGGGCATAGTGTAGTTCCACCCCTCCCCGTTCCCCAGCAGCTGCTCTGGTTTGGTTTGGTTTAACTTTGATTTTTGTTCCTTTCCTTTTCCTTTTCCTTTTCCTTTTCCTTTTCCTTTTCCCTTTCCTTTCCTTTCCTTTCCTTTCCTTTCCTTTCCGTCTGTCTGTCTGTCTTTCTCTCCTCTCTCTCTCTCTCTCTCTCTCTCTCTCTCTCTCTCTCTCTCTCTCTCTCTCTCTCTCTCTCTCCCTCCCCCCCCTCCCTTGTGCCAGTAGTGGGACTTGGGACTCAGGGCCTGAACAATGTCCCTCCCTGGCTCATTTTTTTGCTCAAGGCTGGCACTCTACCTCTTGAACCACACAGTGCCACTTCTGGCTTTTTATGTAGTGCTGAGGAATCGAACCCAGGGTTTCGTGCATGCTAGGCAAGCACTGTACCACTAAGCCACGTTCCCAGCCCTTTCCTTTGATTTAGTGATGGGCGAGTACACACGTTCTCCCCATCTTGTTTTCAACTTTCTCCGTGGGTTTTCAGACTTGTGCTGTGAGTGCGTGACCTGCGCACCTACTCTGTGTTTGTCAGAAGAAGCCTCTCTGTGTTCTCCCTCACTCCTTCCCTCCCTGCCTGACCCCCTCTTTCTTTTTTCTTTCTCTCTTTCCTTCTTTCTGCCGTTCTGTCTTTCTGTCTGTCTTCCTGTCGTCCCGGTCTCCCGCGCTCACCTCCCCGCTCTGCTCTACCCTCCCCTTTCCCTGTCTGTGCGGGTTTATGGTTTTCCTGAAAGGACCCTGCGAAGTTTGGGGACGATGTTCGTTGGCTCCTTCATCAACTCATCGACGAAGGCCTCCGTTCTCTCTGGGAGACGTGCTCGCTCTCGGTCTGGTCCGCTATTCTGCTCCCTCCCTCCTTCCCTCCCTCCCTCCCTCCCTCCCTCCCTCCCTCCCTCCCTCCCTCCCTCCCTCTCTCCCTTCCCCGTTCCTCCCCTTCGATATTGGATATTGACTGAGTTTGCAGGCAGGCAGGCAGGCAGGCAGGCAGGCAGGCAGGCACCTCCTGCTGCCCGACTGGGCTTAAGGTGTTATCGGAGGGCTCCTGGCTTGTGACCTTACCATCCGTGGAAACCCCCCCCCCCGCCCCGCCTCCCGGATCTTTCCCGTTTCTCGTCCGTGTTCTCGGGCTTGGGCCGCTTCGTTCGGGTGAATCCCGTCCCCGTTTCACTTTCAGTGGTGGTGGCGGCGGCTGCTCGATCTAAGTCTAGGTCTCCGGTGGTGCTTGTGCCGTTCTGGGTGTTGCAGAGGGGGTCTGGCTGCGGGTCCCGACCGTGGGCCGTGGGGATGGGGGGAGTGCGGAGCCTCAGAGCCGGCCGGCAAGAGCCAACTCGCCGGATTCGGTGCAGGGAAGGCGGTTGTCGTGCTTCCTCTGGCGTCCGCTTGTATATGACAGTCCCCTCGTCCTCCGCAGCCGAGCGAGCGAGTGAGCGAGCGAGGGCGGGCGTCTGGTGTAGAGTGTCGGCAGGAGGGGCCGCCTCTGCCGGGTGCCGAGTACGACTTTGACCGCGGCGGCGCTGCGTCGCCCGGGCCGCTGTTCGGTCGGAGATTGCACCTGCAGGAGAGTATGGGGTTGGGGTGCGTGTCACCGCTCTCCCTGGCCGAGGGTGCCCCTTGGGTGGTAGCTCTGTTTGGTCGACCAGTAGTCCCCTCTGGGCCCCGACGCCTTGCTCTCCACTTCTTCACCTAGGGAGGCGAACCAGCCTGGGGATCCGGCAGCGTCGGACTGCTGGTCTCTTGGGCCTCGGCCCCTCTCACCCTCCCTTCCTCCCCCCTCTCCCGTGGGGGAAGCCAAGCCGATAGGCAGGCGCGGATCGGGCGGCCCCGGCCGCGGACCCCCGCGCAGGGTGGCCGTCGGAGCCCCCTCCGAGTGAAGTGCCTCTCGCATGCCGGGCGCGAGGGCTTCGGCTGTCGGCCACGCATGGTCTCCGGCATCCCCGGCGGCCGGAGGCCTGCGTTCTCCGCGCGAGAAGCCTCGGGAGCGTCCGAGGCGAGCCTCCCGAGCGCGAGCGGGGCCCCTGCCTAAAGGAAAACGGACACGGAGAGGACGACCTCGGGAGTCAGGGAGCCGAGCCTGCCTGCCCCCGACTCCCGCCACCTTCCGAGTACCGTGTGGGTGCGGGCAGCCGGGTCCCCGGCCCCGGGCCCGTGCGTCTGCCGGTGAGGACGACCCCTGCCCACCCGTGTGTGTCCGGGGCGTGTGCGCCTGCGTGCCCGAAGTAGTGGGGCAGGTGTGTGCCCCCTACCCGGCTCCTGCTCCCGCTGTTCACGTCTGCCTCCTTAAGTCTAGTCCCCGACGCCTCGCCCTCCTGTTCACTTAGGGAGGCGAGCCAGCCTCGGGAGGCGGCAGCGCCGGGCTGGTCCCCTCTTCGGCCTCGGCCCCTCTCAACCCTTCCTTTCTTCCTTCCTTCCCTCTTGGCGACCTCGGGAATCGGAGCCGAGCCTGCCCCGAGTACCGTGTGGGTGCTGGCGTCCCGGCCCCGGCCCCGGCCCCGGCCCCGGCCCCGGCCCCGGCCCCGGCCCCGTGCGTCTGCCGGTGACGACGCCCCCTACCGACAGTGCCATAAAGCCGTGCGTGACCGGGGCGAGTGCGTCTGCGTGCCCGAAGTAGTGGGGCAGGTGTGTGCCCCCTACCCCGCTCTCGCTCCCGCTCTTCACGTCTGTCTCCTTGTGTGGTCGACCAGTTGTCCCCGCGAGTTCCGTGTGTCTCTCTGATGGGGAGGTGTTGGGGCCAGATGTGCCGGGATTTGGTTCCGAGGGGTCTGCGTCGTCATTGAGTTACCCCCCCCTTGCCAGATGACCTGCTTTTCGTGTCTCGACGTGGGGTCATTGTACCTGCAGGAGTGTGCTGACACGCTCTCTCTGTGGCTGTCAGCGGGCACTTTGGGGTGCTCTCTCGGATGCTGTGTGCTGGGGCTTTTACCGGCACTTACTTGTGCCTCCTTGCCGCCGTGTCCCCATGGGCTCCCGCCGCCCTGAGCAGGTCCTGTCCTTGTGGTGGCTCGTGGTGCTGTGTGGCTGGTTGGTTGTTGCGGTGCCTGCCACCTGCCAACGGGGGTGGTCTTCCCGCGACCTTCGCCGGGCCGGGGGGCCGGCGTTTGCCCCCTCCGACAGCTTTTCTCGCCTCTTCTGCTTTTTGATTCTTGCCCGGTCCTCGGGGTCCCGCCCTCCCCTCTTCCCGAATGTGGGGGGGGGGCTCCGGGTCGGATAGTGGCATCCCTATCCCGCTGCCTGGGGCTTTGTCCCCTCGGCAGAGTTTGGGACAGAGAAAGCAAGAGAAAAGGAGCCCAGGAGCTTTTTGGTTGGGGGGGGGGGCCCGGTGGGGCATTTCCTCTACCTGAGGAAGTCGGCCACGCCTAGTGGCAAGTACCTGCTTGGTCCTCCGACCCTCATCCCGTCGGTAGTTTTTTCTTTCTTTTCCCTCCCTTGCCTGGCGCTTTTTTTGGCCTTTCCCGCCCCTCTTCCCGAGTGGGGGGCACCCTTGTTTGATGAGCCGTGTGCGCCTCGGTCCCGCTCGGGGCGCGTGCCGCTGGGCGATTTTTTTTTTTTTTTTGGTGATGGCAGAGCCTGGAGTGTCCCTGCCACTTCCCCGAGTGCCTTTGGGCCTCCTTGGCGTTGGTGTAGCTGCTTTTGGGGGGGGGTTGGGGCCCTGCTTGCTCCGCTCGCTCGTTTTTTTTTTTTTTTTTTTCCCTCTGCTTCTTGTTGCCGCCGTGCCCTTTTTTGTGTGGTACCTGGCTATGATGCTTAAGCCAACCTCGGCCCTCTCTGAGACAGAGGGCGTGCGCTCCTTGGGCACGCCGCACTCCCGAGTGCTGCGCTGCGGGTGGCTGGCTGCTTTTTCACTTCCTCCCGCGAACATGTTGATCGATGTGGTGGCCTTGCGATATCCTTCGGGCCCGGGCCTAAGCTGCGACAGACGAGGGACGGACGTTCATGGCGAATGGGACCGCTCTTCTCGTTCTGCCCGTGGGCCCCTCGTCTTTCCGCCCCGCCAGGCGGTGGTGTGCGGGAGGCAGGGGTGCGGCCTCCGGGCCCGACTTGCGCTCTCCCTGCCCTTGCTGCGAGGTCGGGGACTTGCTCGCTCGTGGAGGGTGGCACTCTGATCCCGTTCCCCTCCTCCTGCGGCTTGTCCTGCCGCGGGGTCGGCTCTCTCCGCGGAGAGGGAGGGCCTGTGCCCCGTGTGCACGCCCGTGCGGTGGCTCGAGAAGCCACGCGCAGCGTCCTGTCCTCTTGCGGTGCTCCTGGAGCGCTCCCGGCCGGTCTGCGAGGTGCCCGAGGCTGAGTGGTGGTGTCGTTTCCCTTCCCCGGCTGGCTTCCCTGTGCCGGCCGTGCCGCCCGTGGCGTGTCCCGGCTGTCCTTGTTTGTGGGGCTTGAGCAAGGGAGGTCATCGCCGAGCCGATGACATTCCAGGGGGTCGAGGCGGTCCCGATGGGGGGCATCCTTGCCTCTCGCGCCCGTGGGGCGCTTCTGCCGCGTTGCCGGTGCCGCAGACCCCCCCTCCCGCCTCATTGTGGACAGGCGCCTTTGGTGGTGGCGCCGGCGGGTCCCGTCGGGCAGGGTGCGTCCCGCCCTCAGGGTGAGAGAGTTCTCTAGCGATCCTCCCGGAGCTTCTTTGCCAGGGGGCGGTGTGCTGCGGGGTTGGCGTGGGCTGCTCCCGATGGGCCCCCGCGGCTCGGCCGCCACCCCTGTCTCGCTCTTCCCTCTCGAGCGTTAACGGCCGCCGATGTCGTTAAAGGTGTGTGCCCGCGCCTCCCCTCTCCGACAGGGGGAGGATCCCGGGGGGCCTCTCCCGGGCCCGGCGTCCTTGGGCGGTGTGGTGTGCCGCGTTGGGGGTGTACCCGGCTTCCCCCACCCTCCTGCCGTGCGCGGGTCGGGCCCGAGTTGCCTGTCGATGCGAGGGTGTCTGTCGTTCCCCCTCCTTGAGCTTACGGGCCTCCGCGCCACCTCCGTGTGCATCCGTTGGCCTTCCGGGCCGTTGGCGTCGCGTGTGCGCGGGTTCCGCGGTGTCCTGGGGCCCGCCGGGCCGCGGTTGGTTGCCCCGCCGGGTGGTTTTCCGCCCCACCGGGAGCCGGGGAACTCGGTGTGTTGTGGCCTCTGCCGGGGCAGCCTGAGAGACGAGGTGACATGTGGAAAAGTCCCGGCGCGTGAAAAGGGTATGCGATGTGCTGGCA